>NC_080097.1:21396965-21699995 GCF_950005125.1 Chionomys nivalis | reverse complement strand
GGCGTGGCATAGCAGGAACATTCAGTCAAGCAGTTTTCATCATGTTGTGGTCTGGGTATTTCTTATTTTTTTCAGGTTCTAGGAGGTCCTGCTAACTATTAGAAAATTATCATTGCTCAAAGAGCAACTGAACTTCTAAGCTTTCGATGTTTACCCCATTATAGAATAACTGTTCCAGCTTAGGGTGACCTTTATCAGAGTTTTATTCTTACTGAAATCTTCGTGTCTATAGTCTTGAAATGGGTTGGAAGAGCTTAGTGGAATTCAGTATTATCGACCTTGTAGTGTTAGTTTGTAGACAGGGATTCCTTAAGTCATTAACATGTCTACATGTAGAATTGAACAGGCATCTGACTCAGTTGAAGGTAGCAGGCATCAGAGTGAAGGTTGAGATGCTAGGCTTTTACCCTGCTTTTAGTTACCTATCAGACGTCTACTGGGCAGTGAAGAGTCAGCGCCCTTTACCAAAAGCTGCCTCTAAATCCCTGCTACATTAGTACTACTTAGCATTGTCAATTTGCAGAGACTATGCTCAGCAAGAGATGCCTATAGTGTCTGTAAGGTCACTGCAATGCTTAGCCTGCTGTGTGTGTGATAGTGATCAGATTCATCTACTCTATTGATCCTACATTTTCATTCTGGCTTCATTTCTGGAATGAAGAGCACTCCCATTTTCAAACCCACCTTATCTTGATTCTTATTGAAGTATTTACTCAGTCAGCAGTGCGAGTCTTTGTTGAGAATCTGACATTCGGTGTGTTTTGTTACCTACCTGCAATCTTAGCACATGAGAGGTGGAAGCAGATGGATTATAAGTTTGAAACAAGCATGACTTACAAATTAAGACTCTTTTTCAAAAAAAAAAAGAAAGAAAAAAGAAAGGAGAAAAAGGGAAGGAAGGGAACAATGGAAGAAAGGAAAAACTAAAGGAAGAAAGGAAATTTTTTTCTACTGGGAGAAGACTAAAGACTAAAGGAAGAAAGGACATTTTTTTCTACTGGGAGAAGAAAAATCTGACTACAATTTAATAGAGAGATATTTAGAGGCAACATAGAATTATTCCTAATAGTACAGACATTGCAGTTATTGTAAGACTTGATAATATGAGATTCATTACTAAAATGATGCCATGGGAATCACAAATTTGATTTTCCAGTTTCTCATTTCTCAGGTTTTAAGCTCCCAAAGTTCCTAAATCTGTGTTCAGATGACCACTTTGGATCTTAATACAAAGAAAAATCTTCAGAAATTACCTTGCAACCTTTGTAAGTATTAGGTGTGCTTTGACTCTTCTGTTTCCCTGATTGTTTCACATTCCCTTTGCCCTCAGACCTGTAATCTAAAGAATGAACTCTGCATATGGTGGACAATATGACTGGCCAGTCACTCATATACTCATATATGTTACAATTACAGTTCTTCCACAAATATTAAACAGTGGAACCCTCTGTTCAACTGCACTTATCCCAAGACCCTCAAGTAAACTAATCATTATGTTACTGCAACAAAAACTAGGAGAAAAAAAATGAGCATTTTGTTTTTATTGAAAATTTTGTGTTTTGATTAGTCAATATGAAGTAGATTTTCTAAAGTGCACTTTAACTGAATATAAACACCTAACTTTATTGTTACCATTCCAATCATGCGTTTTTATAGGCATTTATTGCTCCACTTGACACAAATACAAAACAGAAATCCTAGGACATGGACTATGGATACATTTTATACATAAGAAGATGAAGGAATCTACTCACCAGCTATACTCTAAAATAAAACTCGGAGGTTTGATTCAAAGACAGGCAAACAAACTTGCAAGTGGAATTATGAATTCAGATAAAATATATAAGTTTTGCGTGTGTATTTTAGGTTTTCAGATACAGTAATATATATTGGTGAAAATACCAATTTCTGGTGGATAATGTGATGTTAGTTTTAATGACATTTCATCAGTCATTGAAGTTTTGTGCTCCTCCTCATCTTCATTATCATCACCAGCAACAGTACCATCCGATGGATAGTTTCATCAGACCCTTATAAAGACAGAACTAAGTAGACAACCACAGTCAAGTAACAATCATATTTTTAGTATTTATGATTGATTCACTCATTTTTTTTACATCAAAGGAAACTATAAGAATAGATCTCTACGGTTATGAGCTAAACTTGAGTCTTGTTGCCAATAGCATTGGCCTCACTGGGAATTGTTTTTAAAATTTCAGTATATCATATCCAAGCACAGAATCAGAGAAATAGACTTTTCATTCTTAAATGAATGTCCCTGGATGATTTGTTTTCTATTAGAGTTAGAAGAGTACCCATGTAGATATACTGAGTGAGCATAAAGCTTAATTACTATTCAACTGAAAAACATCACTTTTGAAAATAACGAGTTATAATTTAGAATAATGGAATATGCATGTGTAATTAATGCATATTGTATACATTGTACAACACTGTCATAAACATGGTTCTTAGGATAGAGATTTGTACTAAGGAAATAGATTATTTTTTTAGTTTTTCTTCAAGTTTAACATTCATTGTTTCTTGAATATTTTTCCTAGGAGGAGATACTATCAAGAATGTCAAATTATTGGCCATATCCTGTTTTGGAGAAGTGATTTGAATATACAATGAAGTCTGCCATATCATATATGGATACTTAGGTGTTAAAAATTCTAGGCATACAATTGCAGCATTTGCAACAACAGAAACATTAATATTTAAAGCCATTGTTTGCCTTCGTCTCCTGCTGATAACTGTTTTCCTTAAAAGCACTACAAAAGACATTCTGAACAGATGGTGGCTGGCTTCCTCCATCCTGCATCCCCTTGCAACTGCCACTGAGTCTCACCATTCATTAATCTTCCATAGACTTCTAGGAGCACAGCGACTGAATTACACACACACACACACACACACTGAGGCCAGCATTTCTGTCAGGCTGAAAATTAAACTGAAGAGCACTGTGCCAAGTCTTTTAACCAAACTTCACTGTAAAGCAGTTAGAAAATAGACACTTGGCTTAGAGACTGACCCATGAATTCTCAGTCTTAAATAGACATTTGTGACTGATCATTAGATCTTCGACAATCTCTACAGCGTAAAGTAGGAATTTGGAGGTGGAATTAAACTCTCAAAACATCTGGTTTGAATTCACCTTGACTCATAACTAATTTACTAGAAAGCTAGTTACTGGCTCTTAGAAACCAAACAAGCAGGAAAACATCAGAAACAAAGCTTGTGTAAAAAAAAAAAAATTCTCTCTCTGAACCCCTGGGAATCCCTCTAGAGACAAGGCTCTTGCTAACCCTAAAATGTCTCCCTTAATTAAGATATATACTTCCCTGCTCCCATATCCAACCTTTCATTATCCCAACCGTCTCATTCCCCCAAGCTTTCCCTATCCTCCCCTTCTCACTTTTCTCTCCCCATCTCCCCTTTCCCCCATCCCACCCCACCCCCAGTTCCCAAATTTTTGTCCAGCAATCTTGACTACTTCCAATATCCAGGGGGAAAACTATATGTTTTTCTTTGGGTTCACCTTCATATTTAGCTTCTCCAGAATCGCGAATTATAGGCTCACTGTCCTATATTTATGGCTAACAACCAATTATGAGTGAGTACATCCCATGTTCATCTTTTTGGGTCTGGGTTACCTCACTCAGGATAATGTTTTCTATTTCCATCCATTTGTATGCAAAATTCAAGAAGTCATTGTTTTTTACCGCTGAGTTGTACTCTAATGTGTATATATTCCACACTTTCTTCATCCATTCTTCCGTGGAAGGGCATCTAGGTTGTTTCCAGGTTCTGGCTATTACAAATAATGCTGCTATGAACACAGTTGAACAAATGCTTTTCTAGTATGATAGGGCATCTCTTGGGTATATTCCAACTAGGTCCTTGGGCAGCTGAGGAGAGAGAGCCAAAAATGGCCCAATCCTATAGCCATACTAACGAATATCTTGCATATCACCATAGAACCTTCATCTGGTGATGGATGGAGATAGAGACAGAGACCCACATTGGAGCAATGGACTGATCTCCCAAGGTCCAAATGAGAAACAGAAGGAGGGAGAACATGAGCAAGGAAGTCAAGATCGCAAGGGGGGCACCCAGCCACTGAGATGGTGGGGCTGATCTATTGGGAGCTCACCAAGGCCAGCTGGACTGGGACTGAAAAAGCATGGGATAAAACCGGACTCACTGAATATGGTGGACAATGAGGGCTGCTGAGAAGCCAAGGACAATGGCACTGAGTTTTGACCCTACTGAATGTACTGGCTTTGTGGGAGCCTAGTCGGTTTGAATGCTCACCTTCAAGATCTGAATGGAGGGGGGGAGGACCTTGAACTGGCCACAGGGCAGGGAACCCTGACTACTCTTTGGACTGGAGAGGGAGGGGGAGAGGAGTGCGGCGTGGAGAGTGGGGGGAGGAGGAGGGAAAAGGGAGGTGGGGAGGAGGCGGAAATTTTTAATTAAAAAAAATTTAATAATAAAAAAGTTCTCTTGCTTGTTCATAAAAGCAAATAAATTTGTTCTGCAACTCTCCAATATTCGGAGCATGTCCTCCGACCTCATAGTTTTCCAAACAAATGAACTGCATTTATTAAACATTCAAAGCTCTCTCAATATTTTAACACTTTACTCGTTAATGCTTTAATGGGTACCTGAATAGTAAATAATGTATGTTTCCAGCACACCTTTTTTTGGTTTGGGCTTTCACTCTTCTTTTCCTACCTTCTTAAATTGAGGAAATGTATAAGTACTATAAAGTTCTGTCTCCCCATTTTATCTACATTGCTGCAAAATTTCTTAGTGCTATTTATCTGTAGATTCCAAAAAGTGTTAAAAATTAACATTAAAATTTCCCAATAATTAGAATATCTTTTGTTAAACCATAATAAAATTTATGAAATTCGGATATATCATTTGGTAAAATTTGATCAAATTTGCATTCCACATCAAAATCTTATTTTATTGGTTGTTCTAGCACTAACCTTTTCTCCTGATTCAATTCTGATGCAGAATGTGGCATTGCATTGTATTGTCATGTCTCTTTGGTTTCCTTCAATCTGGAAAGAAATGATGTCAAGTGCATCTAAATTTTTGTCATCTTGACACATTTGAGGATTCCAGCTGGTCATTTTATACATGTGTCTCAACATGCATGCTGCAGTATTTACTTTGTAATTAGAGTAAGTTTGTAAAGTTTGTGGGCACCAAAGTAATATAAGGGATAATGAACTATCCTATTTTATCTGGGGTTGATTTGTCGCAGTATTACTAATGCTAAATTTCACCCTACAGTTTAATTGGTACTCATAATTTCTTCTGAAGTACTTATAGTTTTTCCTTTGTGATAGATCCTTTGTGATGAATCCTAAAATCATTTGTAGAATTTAACTAAAGAGAAAATTTCCTTCTCTCTCTCATTTTTTTTTTGTCTGTTTTATCAAAAGAGGGTTTTGGAGACTGTCCTGAAATTGGCTCTGTAGAACAGGCTGACCTCAGATTCACAGAGATCTGCTTGTCTCTGCCTTCTGAGTGCTGGGATGAAAGACATATGCCACCACAGTTCAGCAAGAAAAATTTCTCATTTTATATTTAAAACAAAAATTTTATAAAATTAAACATCAATAGAATAGTTCTGTTGTCACATAGGAAACACACTGACATAAAAAACAAGTGTTGTCCATGTAAATTTATCTCATTTTGTGTGAAGATTTTATAAGTAAATAAGATTCAAATTACACAAGAAAACAACATCTTGAAATTCAATAAAAGTTTCTATTGCATTCTGTTATATGTTTTGATCACTTATAAAATACAAAAATATTTATATATTAAAACTTTTTTCAGACAATATTTTCCCATCAATGTATGCCTCCACTTGTCTCCTCCCAGATCCTTCCTACATTCTTGCCCCTCTAAACTCAGATATTTTTCTCCCTTTCTAGAAAATAAACAGGTCAGTAAAAAGTAAACTGGAATAAAACAAAGCAAATAGAAAATCAGAGACGAGGAAAAAAAATGAGTGAAAAAGCAAGAAATACACACAAATACCGACCACTCACAAATGACAAAAAACACAAAATCAGAAACAATAATAGAAAAGCAAAGACAAATACAGGAATAATAATAATAGTAATAATATCCAAACAAAGCATTATGAGACAAAAAAATCTCAAAAAACAAAAAAAAAGACAAACAAGCATTGTATTTGTGTTATGCTTATCATCTAATCCTGGGCATGGGCTCCCTCAAGTGTAGATTACTCCAGGAGAGTCCTTTGGAGAAAACAATTTTTCCTTTGCGGAAGTTGTCAATTAGATAGCTAATGCTTTAGGGAGGGGGGCACGCGTTCACTTACAATGGGACCGCATTTGACTTGAACCTGAGCAAGCCCCGGGCATGCTCTCACAATGTCTATGAGTTCTTAGGTGTAACAGTCCTGTTGTTTTTGTAACACAGCATTTCCTTGGTGTTATCCATTCCCACTGGCTTTGACAATCTTTCTTCCTCTACTTTCTCAGAGATCCCTGAGCCGTGAGAGGAGGAGTTGGATGAAGGCATCCCATTTAGAACTAAGTCTTTCAAGGTCTTGCTTTAGTCACATTTTCCAGTTGTGGGTCTCTGTATTGGCTCCTATCCTGTACTAAGAAGCTTCACTGATGTTGGCTGAATGTGACAATGATCTATGAGTGTAGAAGAATGTCTTTAGGAATCATTTCATACTAACTTTCTTAGCAGAACAATGCTATTTTGTTTCACACAAAGTCCATTGTCTATTTAGTCTCACGTTCATGGTAACCCAAGCAGTGCTAGGTAGGGGTTTCATTTAATAGAATGAACTTTAAATAAAATCAGATAGTAGTTGGTTACTTCTATACTCTTGATGCTGCTTTTGTAATGGTGTATCATGTAGACAAGCTACAATTATAGACCCAAAGGTTTGTAGATGAGTTGGTGTTTAGCTTTCTCCTATAAGAGTTTACAGAGTGCCTTCCAGTACCATGAACACTAGTCAACTTTTGTGTTCAATGAGATATATAGGTGTTATCTTCAATAATAAGGCCATATTATCAGTTTCTGGTAAGATTACAAGAGGTTTGGAAAAGCCTAAGAATTTATAAGCTTTGTATTGGGCCTTTTTAGGTAAATAACTCAATTAGAAATAAACCATTCCTAGCATTGAAGATTTCTCTTGGTGGTGAGAGAGGTACAGCAGAGGTTTTGTCTTCCCTGTTACTTGGTAAGTACATTTTATTTTTTTATATATATTTGAAGAATCTTTTACTGTAGTAGGTTCTCAGATGAATCTTCAAATGACTCAGTGTTGTCTGACCATCCATGCAGTCCCTCCTTACCCCAAATCCATACCCATTTCCATTTAATCCTTCTGTTCCAATCTCCATTTTGTTTCTCCATAATTAAATATTCTACTTCCCCTACAGTAGGGGTTTCTTCCTTCGCCATTAGTACCTGACTCTATAACAAACATCTGTGGTTATATGGATAGTAGCTTGTCAATTTAAGAAATAAAATCTAACAAGCACATATGAGAGAATTATGTGATATTTACATTATCTATTCACAAGCTGATGGACATCTAGGCTGTGTCCAATTTCTGACATGTATGCATTGGGCATCATTGAACATGGATGGACAATATCTCTATAGAAGGGTATAGAGTTCTGTGGGTATATCCTAAAGATTGGTTGAGTGGGATCTTGAGGTAGCTCAAATAGGTTTTCTGTGATACCACTATATTAATTTCCATAGTGACAGTCCCATAACCAAAGTATGAGTGCTCTCCATACCCAACATGTTTGCTAGAATAAACTGTCTTGTCTTTTATGGACCTTGGCAATAATACTGGTGTAGCACATCTCAAAATAGTTTTTATGTGAATTCCCTGATGACTAAAAGTTTTGAATGTTTTTAAATGTTTCTCATAAATCAGGGAAATAATATCTTTTCCTATAGCCTCAAGTAATATAAAATACATTTGGATAACTCAACCAAGAAAATGAATAATATCTTCAAGTCACTGAAGACAGAAATTGAAGACTATATAGATGGAAAGAGCTTCCATACTCATGGAGTGATAGGATTAATATTTTAAAAAATGGCCCTCCTACCAAAGTCAGTCTACAGAGTCAATGTAAATCCCCATCACACAAATTATCACAGATCTTGAAAGAGCAATGCTCAGTTGCATATGGAAACAATCGAAACAACGAAAGTCAAGATAGCTAAAACAATGCTGAAAAACAAAAGAACTACTAAAAGCATCAACACCGCAATTTCAAGTGTACTACAAAGCGATTTTGTAAAAATAGCATGATATTGGAAAAAAAACCAGACATACTGATCAACGAAATCTAAATTAAGACCCAGACATGAATCAACACATAAATGGACACCTGAATTTTGATAAGGAACTGAGAAATACACACTAGAGAAGACAGAATCTTCAAAAATGGTACTGATCAAGCCGGATGGATACTTGTAGAAGAATGGAAATGGGTACATCCATATCACTCTTGACACGATTCAGGTTCAGTTGGAACAAAGACTTTAACTTAAAATCAGATAAATTGAAACTGACAGAGAAGTTTGAAGTAATTGGCACAGAAGAAGACTTTCTGAACAGAACACAATTATCAGAGGTACTAAGATCAACACTTAATACATGGAACCTCAAGAAACTGAAAAGCTTCTGCATTGCAAAGGATGTGATCATTTGGACAAAGTGGCAGCCTGCAGAATGGGAAAAGGGTTTTTTTTGAGCTATTATTCATTCTTAGCAATTGAGCGGGAGATCAAAGAGTACTGTCTATGATTGTATTTCATGCACGACTTTTGTATTCAGACAATTGATGGAGGAAGGTCATTGGTTAAATAATAAAGAAACTGCTTGGTCCTCATAGGTTAGAACATAGGTGGGTGGAGTAAACAGAATAGAATGCTGGGAGGAAGAGGAAGTGAGCTTAGATGTCATGCAGCTGCTCCCCAGGGCAGGCGCGATGAAGCTCCCACCCAGGATGGACGTAGGCTAGAATCTTCCCGGTAAGTGCACCTTGGGGTGCTACACACATGAATAGAAATGGGCCAAGCAGTGATTAAAAGAATATAGTTTGTGTGTTTTTATTTTGGGGAATAAGCTAGCTGGCGTCTGGGAGCCGCATGGCAGGAACGCAGCCCGCAGCTCCCAGGCCAGCCAACAGCTCCTTCTACAGACAATACTGAAGGAAGGATAAATATATATTTTTTATGTTTGAAACAAATACAAACAAGCACACATGGTCTAGAGAAATGACTCAATAGTTAAAATTCCTCACTATTGTTTCAGGGGACCTGAGTTCATTTCCCAGAAGCCATATTTGATTGTCCAAAAGCTCCTGAAACTCAAGATCCTGAGGAATCAGTGGTCACTTCTGGTGTGTAGGCATCTGCACACACATGTTTATATATCCCCACACAGACACTCATGAAAACATAATTGAAAGTAGACCATTTTTATAAAAAAAATAGACATTCACACATATACAAATACATATACAAAATTACATGCCTTTTACTAAAATGGGAAGAGAGAAATAGAATATATACAACAGTCCCTTAGAGCTCTATAACTACTTTCATAATTTACTCATGTCTAAATAATCAGTGACATGAATAATACAGTTTCATGACAGAATATTTCACTGTGTGCAAATGGACAAAATGCCAGCTGTGCTTCTGAGTGTTTAAATGACCCTGGCCTCACTGTCTCTAGTTCTTCCTGAAGCTCATCTGGAAACTCAGATCCAGTGTAAAACAGTTTTTAGTGGATACAAATTTGTTTTGGCATGGAAGATTGACTGGCCACTATGACTTCCAGTTCAGCAAGGTCTGTTGTATTTGAGTAGCTTGAAGTAATTGTTCCTTGTCTGAAAACGAGATACTCAATTTTAGTGAATTTCTGAAAAAGGAATGAAATAAAAGATAAAAGGGACTAGCAAATAGACAATCTCTGCTCTGATCTCTCATCTTTATCAATACTTTGTAACATCTATGTTGATCCCACATAGCCTAATTGCATTGTTTCTCCCCCTCCAAATTAACACAGAAACTCACTCTTAAACATAGAAAGTAGAAGGCTTATAAAATCATTTTTATTTAAATGTACTGTATAGAATATGTGCAGTAAGTATGGACTAAAATCATATAAACTGTCAGAATCAGAAAGCAAAGATGCTGCTCATTGCTAAGGCTGTGCTACTGCTTAGACCTTGCTTGGAACATAACATGCTGTGAAACTTTTCACTTTTCTTGTCTTGCCAGCCACACAGGTGGTACCTACCTGCATTATGCAATTACATAGTTTACATGGTTAGGCTAGGGACAGATGGCTCAAAAGGACTTTTATGACAAGTAGTCCTCTGGGATCCACAAATGGGACAATGCGTTCCTTACATTTGTATGATTACTTGGGCAGTTGTTGACAGCTGTGATGTATACATGCACAGGCTAATTGCCAAATAAATTACCCATGGTCAAAGACAGAAAGAGACTGAAAGAAAGATCATACCCATTGATCTGCTTTATTATTTAAAGGAGTAAACTCTATCAATTCTTAATGGTGCATTTATATGATAATATATATTTACTAGTTACTAATAACATATTGAATAAAATATTTGCATATTTAAGTAATATTATTTACTAATAACATATAACTATAGAAGTATTTTTAAACAATGGAAATGGTATATTTACCTTACCATGAGAAAAGGAGACTGATCATATTTATAATGATTATTTTCAATGAACTGTATGGAAATTATTAGAAGGCTACTTTTTGGATCATTGACCTATGAAGCATTATAATTGATGGTTTATGTTTATATACTCATATGTTTATATGTGAGTATACTTAACTGACTGTTTCATATTTTGAAAAGCTAAGGATCCTTACCTAAGCTTGCAAGCAAACATGAATGAATCTCTTAATGTTATTTCTAGTTTGTGAAATTAGCCAGTAAATTTGCATTAGTTCAATACATAGACAAACACTAAGCAGACAAACACTAATTCACATTGAAAGGTGAATTTTATACATTCTGCATTCCACCTACTAATTGGTTGGTTATAGATCCAGATCAATAGACAGGACCATATCATTCTGTAGAAGAAATCTTGAAATGATAAGATTTATTTATAAATACTCATTAAAAATAGATTGAAAATGTCACAGTAAGTATTGACAACAAGAATGAAAACTTAGATTGCTCTGGTGTTTTATTTACACTCTGCTATACAGAGGGTGAAGTACTTATGCTACTGAGAAATCTAAAAATACTGTCTAAAAATAATCATGAAATAAAAGCAGAAGATAAGGAACATTGAAGTATCACTTTATATACAACATAATATCATTACCATTCCAGAAAAATACAAATTATGTAAACATTTCTATGAATAAAATACAAGGACAGACTTTGTTCTTAAATATTACTGTAATTTCATTTCCTTAGTCAATTGGTATTTAGAAAATGAAATCCCAAGGCTGGGAAAGCAACTCACTTGGTAAAGTACTTTCTGCACAGCATGGGGATCTAAACTCAATCCAAAACACTTTTGTAAAAAGTCATATGCTTGTAATTTAAGTATATTATAATCTAAGATGGGGCAGATAGATCCCATGGGTACTGAAGCAAAACAGCTGAGCACAGCAGGTGATCTCTGGGTAGAGGTGAGAGACTCTGCGTAAAATACCAAGGCTCTTAGGAAATGACCTCCAACCTCCATAGGCATGTGGGCACATGTGCTGAGATATTTCCAAACACCCATGCATACGTGTATTCACATGAACATGCACAAGTACATGCATACATACAGCAAAAAGAAAAAAGAAAATGTGTAGAAAATGAAACAATATGATACAAGCTTAAAGAAAATCGAAAATAATTGACTTAAAAAATTATTAACAATATTATTGATTTGACAAAAAATAAAAGCAAGAAACTAATTGTAAACAAAACACAAACATGTTTAATTGTGGTTAAATGAAGAAAATTGGATAGGTAAGTCAGGGATGGTCATCACCTTTGACTGATTTTTTGGGGAGGGTTACCTACTCACAAAAACATGGACATTTCTTATTAATTATTAAAATTCAGCCTATAGTTTACCACTTGCTTGTACCACTAGCTCTCATAAATTAAATTAGCCCATTTATATTAGTCTATGTTTTACCTTGTGACTTTTTTACCTGCCTTCCATCTTGCACCTCCTGCTACTGCTCTATGCTCTTTTGCATGTCTCTTGTACATAGGTTAATCTCCTCTCCTTCTCCCTCTGCCCAAAAGTCCTGCCTAACCTCTTCCTGCCTAGACTGGTCAATCAGTTCTTCATTAAACCTATCAGAAGCTCCCTTGGCAAAGACACATCTTCACAATGTACAAAAAGATTATTCCACAACATTTCCTCCTTTGGTCTATTTTTTTTAAGACTTATTTATTTATTTTGTTTTTTTTTATTAATTAATTTATTTAATTATTAAAGATTTCTGCCTCTTCCCCGCCACCACCTCCCATTCCTTCCCCCTCCCCCAATCAAGTCTTCCTTCCTCCTCAGCCCAAAGAGCAAGCAGGTTTCTCTGCCCTGTGGGAGGTCCAAGGACCACCCACCTCCATCCAGGTCTATTAAGGTGAGCATCCAAACTACCTGGGCTCCCACAAAGCCAACTTCTTGAATTTTGCATACAAATGGACGGAAATTGAAAACACTATCCTGAGTGAGGTAAGCCAGACCCAAAAAGAGGAACATGGGATGTACTCACTCATATTTGGTTTCTAGCCATAAATAAAGGACATTGAGACTATAATTCGTGATTCTAGAGAAGCTAAATAAGAAGGTGAACCCAACGAAAAACATATAAGCATCCCCCTGAATATTAACCTTCATCAGGCGATGAAAGAAGACAGAGACAGAGACCAACATTGGAGCACTGGACTGAAGTCTCACGATCCAAAGGAGGAGCAGAAGGAGAGTGAGCACGAGCAAGGAACTCAGGACTGCGAGGGGTGCACCCACACACTGAGGCAATGGGGATGTTCTATCGGGAACTCACCAAGGCCAGCTGGCCGGGGACTGAAAAAGCATGGGACAAAACCGGTCTCGCTGAACATAATGGACAATGAGGACTACTGAGAACTGAAGAACAATGGCAATGGGTTCTTGATTCTATTTTTTTTTTTAAAAAAAAGGTTTTAACTCTTACAAAGTAAAGCAATATACAATACGAGCGATTATCAGGTGTTGTCTAAATAGCAAAGAATGTCCTTGTCTTAGTTAGGGTTTCCTTCATTGCCTAATTAAAGAAAAGTTTAGACCCAGTTGTGGCTGTGTGTGCATTGGGAAGGCAGAAGCTGGAGGGTCTTTGAGTTTGAGGAAAGCCTGGCCTAAAGAGTAAGTTCAAGGACAGCTGAGCTTAGGCAGTAAGAAAACAGAAAGTGGTGAAGATGTAATTAAACAAAGGGGCCATGTTTCAGCTCCAGTAAGCAGCAGAACTTGACAGCTTCGGCCATTGGTTCTAGCTTCAGAGTTAAGGATAGAAGAAATGGGTTATAGGACAGTCCTGATGCCGGGAATGTTTCAGTTTCCTTCACTGCCTAAGACTGGCTGTCTGTGTACTTGGTCTTTGAACCAGCCTGACCTCAAACTCAAGAAAACTGCCAGTCCCTGCCTTCCCAGTGCTGGTATTAAAGGCATGTGCGACCACACCTGGCTCTATGCTTTTATTTAATCCCTTTCTACGTGTTGGAAATTTAGCTGGGTAGGATCTTTCCCTGAGGTCACCACTCCCTTTATTCCATTTCTTAAGCCATTTATCTCTTTAACCACAGAATTTAGATTTTTTTCTACTTCCTGATGCTATTTTCCTCTTTGAAATTTACTTTTGGTAATTTAACCTGTGTGGCTGATTCTTTTTAATTATAAATCTTTATTAGAGTTACCACTAATCTCCATCTGACAAAGTCTCTACTAGTTGGTTTTGAAATTTCTTCTGCCAATGGAATTAATCTCGAACTCTTTGGCCTCAGGCAGACAGCAGACAAGGACAAAATGCCGTCACTTCCTTCACTAAAATATCACAAGAATGATTTCTAGGCAACATACTAAAATTCTTTTCTGAAGTCTTTTGAGTGAGAACTGAACAGTTCAAATAAATTTTAGCAGAACTGTCTTTCATGTTTCTATTATCATTTAAAGTATTCTACTGCTTTCACACTATCAGAGCAATACTTCACTCCCTAGTACCAACTTTCATCTTAGTTAGGGTTTACTACTACTGTGAAGAGATACCATGATCACTGCAATTCTTATAATGAAAATACTTAATTGCGATTGCTTGTTTACAGTTTCAGAGACCATCATCGGGAGAGAATGGTGGTCTGCAGGCAGAAGTAGTGCTGGAACTGAGAGCTGTATATCTTGACTCGGAGGCAATAGAAAGTTGACTGACTGTCACACCGAGGGAAGCTTGAGAAAAAGAGACCTCGAAGCCCACCCCATAGTGTCATATTTCTTCCAGCTAGGCCACACCTCCTAACAGTGCCCCTCCCTTTGGGGGCCATTTTCAACAAATGTAATATATCCAATAAGAACATTTATAAAGTAAGAATTACATTCACAGTGTCCAGTTCATTTTGTATTTGGCAAATTTAAGAAAATACTTTATTACCTATCTTGATGGGTCAAAAGTTTTATACCTAACCCATTTTTTCCTGTAAGCCATATTACCATCTTAAAAAATGTCTTTTTAGTAGGGAAGGACATTACTAAATGTGAAAGGCTCAAACATGGGCAGGCATATGAAAGATGGGGGAGTGACGTGTTAGCAAATCTGTATGAAAAATTTAGGTAGAAAGCTGTGCTCTTCCAATTAAAAGAATAAAAAAATAATTAATGAGAAGGAGTAGAAAAACACAGGAAACATGAAAAGAGATGAGGCAAATGATTTAAATGTTACAATGGGTATTGGAAAATTTGAGAGAGGAGAGTGTAAGGGTTGGGTTAACCAAAATGAATGGTATACAAAAAAAATGTGAATTCTGTGGCCTGTATTGTCTTTCCTGCTTTTATTTTTATAATTATACTATTCTTCCTTTCTTCAGGTATTTACTCTTTTGATAAAACTACATCATTTCCAATTATACTGCACATAGAATATGGCCACACTTAAAAAGAAAGAGAAAGCATTAATGTCTTGGTTATAGGCATGTTATCCCATAATCTGATCCTTAGAGTAGAATACTTGAGACCATGAGCAATCATAAAAGTTAGTTTATGTTTTGAGGTATAATGATTTTGTAGAAGGAAACTCCAGTGAGTAACTTTTATCTCTCTCAAAAGATATTTTAGATTAAAATGAAACCTTCAAGATTCAGGCATAAATAAGAATTGTCTCAACTGAAATGTAAACTGTGTAAATACTAGAATTTTTAAATTTTACATTCATCAAAGAATGAAGCAAGTATTGTTTCATTGCATTTTCTCCTGTTAGAATTCTAGGTCTCTGGGTCATGACCTTTTGACAAACCTCTATCTCCAAAAAAGTTTATTTTGACTCACAGCAGTAGCAAAATTATAGCTATGACCTATCAATAAGAACAATTTTCTAGTTGGGAGTCACTGCAACAGAAGGACCTGTACTAAAGGGCTGCAGCAGTAGGCAGGAGGCGAACCACTGCTCTAGATCATTTACGTCATACTTCTATCTGTTGAATAGAAGTTCTAACTCCATGGTGGACTACTTTCTTAGAATGCCCTAATCCTTGCAAAAAAAATCAAATATTGCTATCTGTCTGGAAAACCAAGACAAATGATATGAAGGGTGTACATTTTAATTTTATTTCCATCTCTCTCTCTCCCTTATTGTTTGAGTCTCTTTGTTTTATCATTACCTGTTGGAAAGAAAAGTAGACCTACTCTTCAAATTATAAACAGTCGAACACACTGATAAGGCATTGTTTTTTGTTTTGTTTTGCTTTTTGCTTTGTTTTGTTCTGAGACAGGGTCTCTCTGTAGCTTTAGAGCCTGTCCTGAACTTAGCTCTTGAATAACAGGCTGACTTCAAACTCACAGAGATCCACCTAACTCTGCCTCCCAAGTGCTGGAACTAAATTCAGAACTAAATTCAGAAGCAGATATTGGGGTTCAACCTGAACACCAAAAAAGCAAGGCAGCCAGCCTCTGGCTCTTCTACCTAAGTCTGAAAATGGTGATCCTGCCTCCAGGAAACCTTAGAATGAGACTGCGTCTGAGAGCTGTCTCCTCCCATTTTATAATCTTTTCTAGTTCTGGGATTAAGGGCACACATCACTGCCTGGTTTCTATGGCAAGCTAGTGTAGTTACTGGTATTAAAGGTATGTGTCATTACTGCCTTGTCTGTAAGGCTGGCCAGTGTGGCTGTTTTATTTTTCTGATCCTCAGGCAGACTCTATTTGCTAAAATATGAATAAAATGCCACTACACATCATTTTTGGAAATCTTTCTAAGTGGCAGGCAATATTACAGACTCTGAAATCAATAAGGATCTAAGGTTTGAGAAAAATCCTGTTCCAACAAGACGGAATTCCAAGCTAGGTGGTAGTGGTGAATGCCATTATTACCAGCACTTGGGAGGCAGAGGCAGGTGGATCTCTGTGAGTTCGAGGTCAGCCTGATCTACAAGAGCTAATTCCAGGACTGCTAGAACTGTTTCACAAAGAAATTCTAGCTCAAAAAAAAAAAAATCAAAAGAAGAAGAGGAAGAGAAAGAGGAGGAGGAGGAGGAGGAGGAGGAGGAGGAGGAGGAGGAGGAGGAGGAGGAGGAGGAGAAAGAAGAAAAAGAAGAAGAAGAAGAATTCGATTCCAAAGGAAGAAACATTTGGCATGGGAGAAATAAACAGGTAGGGGAGATGCAGTAGAAATAAGCTTTAAACTAAAAATGAGATAAAAGATGCAATAAACTATAGTAATACAAGGTAAGTTGTTGACACACCAAAAATTATCCCATGATCTTGGCTCATAAAAATACTTCTATTCTTCTTAAGAGCTGACAGTGGATGATCCTTAGCCATAGAACAACACATATTTCTTTGAGAGTCTTTTTAAACAACTCTTTCCAATCCAGTAGAGTTTCACCTGATCAATTACACTAAAGCAACATATTTGTGTTCTTCTTCCTCAACTTGACCATCCTTTTAAACTGACTTGGCTTCGCTTGGTTCCCATTCCACTTTCATGTCCCATGTTGAGTTTTTCCCACATTTTTTATCTTTTAAACTAAATCTCTTTTCTCTCCTCATGATCCCATTTCGTGACCCATACCCACCACCACATACATTCAAAAGTAGGCACAGTTAGGAATTAGAAAGCAATAAAACATAACAAAAGTTGCAATAACTGTAAGTGACGCTTCATACTGAGTAAAATATTTATTTGAAAGTAGTAAGTTACACGGAAGGATTTGGAAAGAAGGGACTTGGTGAAGCTAGAAGGAAGAAAGGGCAAGAGATAAGAGATGGAATCATATTTTAATTAAAATATATAAGCCGGGCGGTGGTGGCACATGCCTTTAATCCCAGCACTTGGGAGGCAGAGGCAGGCGGATCTCTGTGAGTTTGAGACCAGCCTGGTCTACAAGAGCTAGTTCCAGGATAGGCTCCAAAACCACAGAGAAACCCTGTCTCGAAAAAAACCAAAAAAAATAAATAAAAATAAAAAAATAAAATATATAAAAAAGATAATATCAAGAAAATGAAAATTCAAGCACAAAATCAGAAGAAATATTTACATTGATTATATTTAATAAAATATTTGCATTTAAAATAGATAACTGTGCTTGACAACACCCCAATCAATTAGAAAAAAAACTTGCAAAAAGCAATAGTAAGTTTATACAGAACGGTACCTAGTGTGTCCTTGTTACAAACATTGAACACAAAAGACTTCAAATGATAATATTCAGTCACCAAGATGATACAGACGGTTTGGGAACTAATTCAAAATCAAATGTTCAACTGCTATATAACTGACAGTTCCATGGCTTTCTATTTCCTCAAGAGAACACAAAACATTGGTACACACAGAACTTCTTCATGAATGCCCACATCAATGATATTTGTGTTGTGCTAACTCTGAAATTTCAATGCTTATTCACATGCATGGAAACATGGCTAAAAAGCATTTAGTACAAAGCAAAATGAACTATTAGACCACAAATACTATAAAGGAATCAGAAAACTGAATAAATAACTCATAGGTGAACAACTAAAATATATTTCTTTTTTTATAATATTATGTATTTAATTTATTTTTTTCCAATTAGATTTTAACAAAAATTTACAAAAGCTCAATATACTTCATATAATATATGCAATGCATTAAAAATTTATGTGTATGAGTGTTTTGCTTGCATGTGTTTTTGAGCACCATGCTGGTTCAGTACTCTTGGAGACAAGAAATGGACATTGGATCCCCTGGAACTGGAGTTACATATGGTTGTGAGCCACAACATGAGTGCTTGGAATCAAACCCAGATCCTTTGAAAGAGTAGCAGGTGCTCTTAACCACGGGGTCATCTCTCCATCCTCATGCATGCTTACTATTGTATATTGTCAACATTTTCATACTGGCTGTCTTTGTGACTAATATACACTCAGTTTTCCTGCATGTCTCTTCATGACTTGATAGATTGTTCCTTTATAGCTCTAAATGATTGTGTATTGCCTGTATGGAACACAATTTACCCATTACCTATTGTAGTAAATCCTGATTAGCTCCAAATTTTGGCAAGTATTAGTAAAACTTTTATAAACATTCATGGGGAGATTCTGTGTTGACTTAAGTTTCATTTCCTTTGTGTAAACCCAAGGAAAACAAGTCAGATTCTCACGAAGTAGCACATCCTTTCTACAATATGTGGAGTTTAAACAAGAAAACATGGCATGAAAGGAAAACTGGGACTATTGAGGATGTGGAAGGGTACATTAGAGAGATCACTGGAAGAACTGGAGATGACCAAAGTACATTATCATGCATGTGCGTGTAAATGTCACAATGAGACACATTACTTCATCCAATTAACATTCTGAAAATAAAAAGCCATTTAATTTTAAATGGACTAAAAGTTAGCAGTCACCTCACTAAAAAGGATGTACACATGGAATATAAGCCTATGAAAAGATATTCCACACCATAGGGCAGCTTCAGCAATAAGCAACCTAAGGCCAGAATGAGATGCATTGAAGATCTATCAGAATGTCCAAATCCCAGAATTTTGACAATGCCAAATGTTAGGATTCAGAGCAGCAAGGCATCTCATTCATACCTTATGGGGCCAAGGTGAAGTGATAAACACTAGAAGACAGTTTGGCAGTATCACACAAAACTAAAACTAAAATATATTTCTAAGAAATAATAACAAATTGCTGTTTTGTGGTTCCTTCTGGCCCAGGAGTTGAAAGAAAGGTGAATTCAAACAAATGTGGGTGTTGGACTGTGTCTGCACTTTTGTTATGATATATATTATTTGATTCCATAACTGTATCCAGACTATAGCTGTACTATAGAGTTACTGTAATAAAAGTTACATGGTATTGGCTTTAAAAAAAGAGAGGTTGATCAATGTAATTGAAGACCCAAACATATATCCAAATATCTATGGACACCAAATTTTTGAAAAAGAAGCCAGAAATATACAATGAAGCAAAGAAAGCATCTTTAACAAATGGTTCTGATCAAACTTGATGTCAGCATATAGAAGAGTGGAAATTGAATAATATCTATCACCCTGCACAAAAGTCAAGTCCAAGTCGATCAAAAACCTCAACATAAACCCAAGTACTGAACTTAATAGAGGAAAATGTGTGAAAAGCCTTGAACACATAAGCATAGGAGATATCTTCCTCGACAGGACACTAAGAGTACAGGCACTAAGAACAAAAATCAATGAATGGGACTGCACGAAATTGAGAGGTTTCTGTAAGGTGAAGGACAAACATCAGTCTATAGAATGGGAAAAGATCTTCAACAACTACACATTGCAGAGAGGACTGATCTCCAAAATATATAAAGAACTCAAGAAACTAGAATCAACAAACAAAATAGTCCTTAAAAATGGGGTTCAGATCTAAACAGAGAATTCTCAACGGAAGATTTTCAAGTTGTGAGAAACACTTAAAGAAACACTTATTTGTAGAGAAATGCAAATCAAAACTACTATGAGATTCCAACTTACACCTAAGCCAGGATGGCTAAGATCGAAAACACAAGTGATAGCTCATACTGGAGAGGATGTGGAGCATGGAGAGTGCTCCTCCATTTCCGGTGGCAGTGTACACTAGTATAGCAACTATGTAAATCAATAGAGTTCTTCCTCAGAAAACTGCGAATCAAGCTACCTCAAGACCCAGCTACACCACTCATGGTTATATACCCAAAGTATACTCTTTCCTACCATAAGGACACTTGGTCAACCATGTTTATCATAGCTTTATTTTTAATAGTGAGAAACGAAAAACAACTTAAGCATCCCTAAATTAAGAAATGAAGAAAGAAAATGTGGTACACAATGGAGTATTACTATTCTGTTAAAAGCAAAGAAATTTTCAGGCAAATGGGTGTAACTAGGAAAGATCATTCTGAGTGAGGTAATCCAAACCCCAAAAGACAAACATGGTCTATACTTACTTATAAGTGGATATTATCTATTAAATAAAGGAAAATCATTCTACAATTCACAGACACAGAAAGGCTAAGTAACAAGGAGGCTCAAGGTGTGGGAAAGGCACAGGAATCTTCCTGGGAAAAGGAAATAGAATAGATTTTGTAGGTGGATAGCGGGTGTAGGGGGATGAGAACCAGAGGGAACAGGTAGGAGGTGGGAAACATGGAGGAAGAGAGTACTAGGAGAGATGACCGGAACTGGGAGCCCTTTGGGAGCTGATGTAGAAACCTACTGCAGTGGAAACTCCCTGTAATCTGTAAGAGCGATCCTAGTGAAGTTGTCTAGTAATGGGGGATGTGAAACCTGAACTGGACATCTATAACCAGACCAGACTCCTGGGGCATCAGCCTAGTCACAACACCCTCCACCAATAGTCTGTCCTGCGTGCAAGGCATGCTGGGGCAATGGTGGTTCAGAATTTGTAGGAGTGACTAACAAATGACTGGTCCAACTTGAGGCCCATAACACAAAAGAAAGCCCAATTATAACATTGCTAAGAAGACTAGATACCCCAAATTTCCAGGATAGAAGCAAACATGACAGGCAAAAAATGGCAGTGAAATAATTCCTAATGATATTCTGCTGTACTAATAGTTTGATGTCTCACCCAGCTGTCATCGAAGAGGCTTCAACCAGCAGGTGATAGGACCAGATTCAAGGACCCATAGAAAAGGCTAGGTGAAGTCTTACAGATGAGGCTTAAGAAGGATTGTAGGAGCCAGAAGTATAGACTCTACTAAGGGAACACAATCTACAGAATCAACTGAGCAGAGTTTTAATGGACTCAGAGAACCCAAGGTGACAAACAGGGACCCTGTATGGATCTGAGCTGGGTTCTTTGCATGTACTTTGTGGTTGTGTAGCTTGATGCTCTTGTGGGACCCACAGCAATAATAATAGGGCATTTCTATGACTCTTATGCCTGCTTTGGGGGTCCTTTTCCTCCTACTAAGTTCCTTTTTCTCTTTTTTGGAAAGGAAATGGAAGGAATTTAGTTAGAACAGAGGAGAGGTGGAGGAGGGACTAAGAGGAGTGAGGAGATGAGAAACTGTGCTAGAAATGTAATATATGAATACAAGTCTAGAAACTTAAAAATGTATTTAAAAATTAAAATATAAAATAAAAGTTAAAAATAATTTTAAAATACTTTAAAACTTAAAAGACAAATAAACAGGAGATCATGGTAGATATGGGAGAAGAGAAAACTTTTGAGACAACTAAAGCTATGTTTTTATGGATGGACTAACGGCTTAATGGGTTAATAAGTGATCTTAGAATTTAGTTTGCTATTAAAGACAGTTTGCTACATCTCTTGTCTTATGAAACTCTCATCCATCTTGAGACTCTGCCAAGAAAAAATGATGTAGCCCTGTGACCTTAGGCCAAAATAAAAAAACCAAAATAAACATCTTTTCTATGGCTTACCCAGAGTGTGATATTGTTTTATTAGCAACAACAACAGCAACAACAATATTGGACTAGGAGAGATACACAGCTACAAAATAGCCATGGTTATTCCTCAGAGATTAATGGCTTCCTATCTCTTGAAAACATGACTACCCACTCCTTCATGACACAATTTATGAAATTTTCTCTAGAATTTCCTTTCTTATTAATAGAAAACCAATTACTAAAAAATCCCATTGGTCCCTGTAACCCTTTGTCATATTTAAATACCCTACTCTTCATGTACTCCAAAAGTATTTTGCATTTCTTTATCATGTCTTCCCATGAGAAAACATGCCTAATTAAAACACTTGTACAGTGCCAAGAACTCTATGCAAACTCAGGAAACATGAAACCTGCTAGGAATGAGTATGACGGCTTCTACCCACCACTGCTTGAGAAAACATTAGCCTTTTTGGAAGGATCTTGATGTGGAAATATCTGATTACTATTAGTTGCATTAAAGACAAATCTTAAGAATATGTAGTAAAATAGAGTTTATAATTCTTGGACTCTGAGTTCTGTTATGAACCTCACAAAACACCATTTGGGTTTCTTGATTATCATCCTTAAACTAAAAACTCTATAAATTATTTGCATGAAATAAAGATCTATTAAGTTACAGGATACACTCGTAAGTAAATTCTGTTGTTTGCCAAATTTCTCCTTATTTGCACATCAATTTATTATTAGGTAATTGTATCCTCAAGTTCTCCCTTGCCTTTCCTTTGTAGAATCACACACACACCCTTCTCAGAATATATTTTTTTATTGGTGCTTTTTTTGGAGGCATTGTTGTTGCTTTATTTTGTTATTGTTTTGTAAATAAGGTCATAGTCTGTAGCCTTAACTTTCATGGAATGCTTTATGTAGCAGACTTAACTCCCTGTGATGTCTGCATTCTGGGATTAAAAATGTACATCATCAAACCCAGTTAGACATAGTGTTCAGCAGAATTTGCTTGATATCTTCATTTGCTACAGAGTCTCATCAATATTTGTGTTTATTTCCCATTTCTCAGGGATTAATCCGTCTGCAGTCTGACTGGGTAGTTTGGGGAGAATACTTTTTGTTTTTTCTCTGTGCACCTCACAGTAGTGGAAGTAAACTTCGCCAACACTTCAAAGAAATAGTCATTAAATTGTGTCTAAATATGAAAAAAGGCGCAGAAGAATGGCTAATCTCTGTTTTCAGAAGTGTGGAAAGTAAGCTAGCTATCAAGCTGGTTGGTATATGGATCACCTGGGTATAGGTGCTTCCAAAGCCTTAGCTGTAGGTTTTAGCTGAGTTATATGAAAAGTCTAAGAAACCTTCATCTGCTTTATTGTTTCCTGGATCACAACATCTTTCTATGAAGCTAGGCTGACTAAGTAAGGTGATCCAAATTAGGTAGGAGTATTAGAAGAATCATAGAACTTGCTAATGTTCTGCTGAACATAAGAGAAGTGAAGGTGTTTGATCTTTTCCACTATGTCCCATTGACTAAGCATGAAGACCTCCAGACAATACTCTGCCTTTGAAAGAAAAGAATAAAAAACAAAAATAAATAAATACACAAAAATTCCTCTGAGAACATCAAGGGCCAAAAACCTATTCATATTCTTTATGCTTGAAAGTGCACCAAACCCATTCAATCATGCCTTAAAGTCTTACAGGATATGTTATGAGATCCTACTGCTGAGTAGAAGAGGGATCTTACTGATGTGTTTCTACAGTTATAATCTCATTTATATGCTGCCCAGTTGAGGCCGGCTCTGGTGAGTGGGGTAGCTGGCCACACACACCTTGTCTGCCCTGCGGTGGTAAAGACAAGAGAAAGATGACCCCCTCACCTTATCCTACCAGCTGTGGTGGCTGAGAGTCCTGGCCCTCCTTCGCCTTACCAGCTGCAGCATTCTAGAAAACAGACCCTTCATCTGACCTGGGCAGCACTGTATAATTCACTCTATAGATGGGGTGCAGATGAACCAGCCCCACGGGCATGATCATGGGAGCTATTGCCCCACCCCTAATCTGCCGTATGGTGTTGAGGACAGGGGAGAGATGCCCTCCCCTGCCCCTACCCCTCGCCGCCTGTGGCAAGTGGGAGAGCTGGTCCTGAGGTCACAGGAGTGGGAGAGTTGTCCTTGTCCCTCACTAGCTGCGGTACTCAGGAGAGTGGATCCTGCATGGCCTGCGCAACAGATTTTTACTCTTTCGGCTCCTTACTCTTTGGAGGGAGGGGAGACTGCCACTCAGTTCCCAAATAAATCACACGGAGACTTATTATTTATGAATACCGGACCATAGCTTGGCTTATTTCTAACCAGCTCTTTCAAACATAAATTACCCCATTTACCTTTTGCCTATGGGATTTTAACCTTTTCTTCCTTTTGGAATTGCTATGAAGCTCGCTGTTAGGCCTGATGATGGCTGAACACTCGTGCTCTTGTCTCCTTCCTTTTCTTGCTCCTTTCTCTGGCTCCTAGATTTCCTTCTATTTGTTCTTTTTTTCTGTCAGTCCAGCCTGAACTTTCTCCTGATTTGCTCGTTAGCTCTTTATTAGACTAACCAGCTGTTTTAGACAGGCAAAGTAACACAGTTTCACAGGACTAAAAAGTGCAACGTATCTTTGCAACATTAAACAAATATTCCGCAGCATAAACAAATGTAGCACATCTTAAAATAATTTTCTACAACACAGTAGAGCCAGTGGTAATGGTGTAGGTATCAGACAGAAAGCAGAACTGGCCTATCCGCTTTCTTATAGTGCAAGGAGTGAATTGGCCAGGGCAATGCTGTAGAGCTCACCGTCTTGGTGGAGTAGGAAGGGAAGAAATACAGGTTGACTCTGCAACCACTCAGGCCCAGAACCAGGGTTATGACTTGGCCAAACCCAACATCCACTCCCTCTATGATCTGCTGGAGCTCGCGGAGGGGGTGGTTGGTTCATCAGACCCAAAGCTGCAGGATCTCCATGATACAGCGCAACAGCATGATATCCAAGGGCATCTCAGTGAGGGCCCAGCAGCGACATGTAGCAGAAACCAGGGGCCTAGAACCAGATGAAAGACTCTTCTGCAATAAACATTTGCAAGTAAAGACATATGGATAAAATATTTACTGCATGATTACTGTGTCACACTACAGCTTCTATGATGAGATTGGTTTCTTTTCTTTTTTTCTTTTTTCTTTTCTTCGCTTAGTTTTTTTTGGGGGGGGCGAGGTTACAAGGACAGAGGGTAGATGTGAAGAAGGGGTAAATAAAGTGGATCAAGATCCATGATGAGAGCCAGGAGGTGGTGGCGCACGCCTTTAATCCCAGCACTCGGGAGGCAGAGGCAGGCGGATTTCTGGGAGTTCAAGGCCAGCCTGGTCTACAAGAGCTAGTTCCAGGACAGGCTCCAAAACCACAGAGAAACCCTGTCTCGAAAAACCAAAAAAAAAAGATCCATGATGAGAAAGACACTAATAATAAATGAAAAGTAAGTTTATAATGGTGTAGAATAGAACATATTCGCTATGTATACTGTTAGTTCCTTTCCAGATATTGATGGCAAGAGGCGGATGGGGGTAATTTTAACACATTAAGTATGGGAAGCAGAAATGAGCGTTCGAAGTACTGAAGCAGAGTTAGTCTAGAGCAAATCAGATTTCATTCTTTACAGTTAAAAAGCAAAAACATGGTACAAATGATTTAAAACTTTGCCTGAATTCGTTATCTTTAAAAAGCAGCAGGACATTCAAAGATAATCCAGCCTTGCTGCTGCTATCCTAGCTTCCCTTTTCCTATGAGTACAGAACTGAGTCCTGTATAGCACATTCTGAAACATACCAGCAATATCTTTCCTCTTTGCCTCATGAAGCTGTTATTTTCATAGTGGTTTAGATTTCATAAAGCATTTTATAGACTATTTCACTCACTGTAACAACTGTAAGGAGCATTGGAAATTGAGTCATAGTCTTGCTTTTTAAAGTATATTCAGGTACGTATCTCTATGCTAGCTTGCATATAGCATATAAATAAAGAACGTATTCATATTTATCCCTCACTAAATTAAAATTGCATGTATTGAAATCCAGATGGTAGTTTCGTTATCTGTTACTATATCCAATCTTATTATGTTCTTAAAAAAAAGTTATTGAAGCATGGTAATCCCCTTTTCTACTTCTTATTTCTTTCTGTGATATGTACTCAAAGAGTGTGTAACAGGGCAGGGGCTTTTTCACCAAGGAATAGGGAGTTTAATGAATCATACACACCATACCTGAAAATATCAATAACCATTCACTGGTCTATTCTTGCAGAAACTGAATAAAAATCCCTATGTAAATGGTGCATAACTTTTTTTATGAATCATACTCTATTTTTTAGTACAATGTTAAATCATCCTAAAACATGTAGTTTTGCCTGCCAAGCCTAAGATAAATTTCCATCAGCGATTAAATACTAGTTCCATTCTCTATAATCCTTGTCAATTATATGAATAGGCAGTAATGGAACACTTTATTTTCTCTGGTTATTAAAACAGAAAATAGTAATGCAAATGCACTGTACAGCGTCTTCTGCTAGATTGGCAGTGTAATTTATTTAATCAAATTCACAAGTCAGAAACAGAAGCAAGAATGAGTCTCTCACCGTCTATGTGGAACAAAAACAAGTTGAGCTACATTATGCTAAAGAAATAGCAAACCACAGACTCTTGTCTCTTGCAGAGATTCTTCTCAATGTCACAGTTACACAAGAGTTTTCATAAAGAAAATTTTCATTTTACCTGTAAAGGCACTACTTTATAATGTCATCTTCAACACAAACTATTTACTTTCACTTGGAAGGGAAAAGGTTGATCCTTCAACTCTCCAGTTACCATCTAATCTTTTTTATTTTTTCAAAATCGCAAGCCCACTAAACAGACCACATTTGGGTTCCACGAGGAAAAGAAATGCACACAGGAAAGTCACAAGAGCATTATATACAGCCTCTCTATGTTAGGTGAGGCAATAAAGAAAATTCTGTGGAATGATGTCCAAGAAAAAATGTGTCATGTTGCTGGGATTAGCTCCATGACACCAGTGACCAGGGCTTTGAGTGAA
Source organism: Chionomys nivalis (assembly GCF_950005125.1). Classification (NCBI taxonomy): domain Eukaryota; kingdom Metazoa; phylum Chordata; class Mammalia; order Rodentia; family Cricetidae; genus Chionomys; species Chionomys nivalis. The sequence continues at coordinate 21,672,708 of NC_080097.1, read as the reverse complement.
AATTTAATAAAATTAACACTACTTTCTTGATTTACTTTTTTTCTTTTCTTCTTAATCTTCCCTTCAAGATTAAACTCATCAGCACTTGACAAAAACTGCAAATAACAGCCAGATGCAGGAGTTGGTTTTATCTTTTTATGCAAGTATGCGGTGCTAATTAGTGCAAATTGATTAAACTTTAATTGCCTGATCCATGGCTAATTAATATTTATAAGATGAATGAGTAGGAAAACCAGACATTTATTAAAACACTTTAATGATTTTTCATATGTTTTGACAAAGCAAAGCAAATAGATGTTATGAGTATGATGTGCGAGACTATGGGACTATGTCTGTTCCCTTCTACCTCTGAATGTCCTGGAAATATACATTAACCTTTAAACATCTATACACACATATCTTTGTTTAGTTTCTTTTGCAAATTATTTTTAACTTGTTGATAAACTTCCACGTGGTTTTGTGATATCTTTTACTATGTATGGATAGATGTTAACACATTTTAACATAGATGTTAAATTGCACATTTTTACTATTAATATAAACTATTTTATTTTCATGTATTATAATATCTATAGATGATAAATAAAACATATAATGTTTGTGGACAGTATAAACAATAAAATATATTTATTAACAAAACAGGATTTTGAAAAACTAAATATCTATCAATAATCATTTGTATTTTGAAATTCCAAAGATCCAATATACTAAATAATTTGATATAGGATCCATTGTGAATTGCATATAACTAATTGAATAACACAAAAGCCTATACATGTAAAAGTGGAATCCATTTATTTCCACAAAAGTGTTTCTTCAAAGATGACAAAATAACCTTAATGCAAGGTTATTTATAACAATAGAGTGCTACTTAAGAATTAGAATTACTTTGAAAAAATTATAGTGCATTATCTTGATAAGAATTCTCAATTAATTCATATATGTTTTTAACAAAATTGTATTTTCTGAAAAAATGGTATATTTAAAATCAATAAGATTCCATATTTTTTCTTACATCCTAGATTTGATTTGTGTTCTTAATGTCCTAGCATGTCAAAGTGATCTGTATTTCATATTTTCATATATACATGTTGTTGTCATTTTTTTAAATTGAGGCAATTCGTGTAAACATGATGTTTGATAAAATAACTTTAACTATAGGGAAACAAATTTAAAAATTGTAGAGGTAAAAATGTCAAAACAAGTAAAGTAAATGTTACCTTCTAAATAAAGGCTTAATTATTTATAGAGATCTTAGGGCTCTTCCTCTGTTAAGCCTTCCTAAACTGTCACAGATAGCATCAAAGTTATATTAGTAATAGTGTTTTTTTTTAATAGTTTAAGTTGGCTAATCTCGAATACCCAGGTTGTCACACCCTGCTCTAAGTTTTGCTCTAAAGATATTCAGAAGCAAATCAAGCCAAATCCATTGATTATTCCTAATCATATTCATGAATGACATGACCCTAGGGAAAAAAGACTTGTCTTTTAAGCTGCTAGGCTCCTAGTGTAGAGTTCAAGTTTCTAAGCTACAAATGAATTTCACAAAGGAGTTGTTGCTTCTGCCTGTGCCCAGACCAGCCCTTCTTGATGAACAGACAGCATAGGTTTCAGGTCTGCTTAGTCAGTTCAAAACAATAAAAAGCCAATTTTTTTTTGCTAGATCTTTTATGCTGATGGCACACTTGCTGACACATAAAACAAAAGCTTAATAAATCAAAGCAAAATTGTGTTGAAAAGATAGTGCTCACTCTCAAAATAACATGAGTACCACGCAAATATCGGTCATTTTGCACAAGGATTTAGACAACAAAGTAAGTATTTCAATGGGGAAAGGAGCAGGATCAGATTAAGATAATTCTATCATTTAACCTTAATGAGTGGTGGACAAGTACAGCTTAGAATAACATTGGTGCATCACAACTGTTACAGTCCTCACACTCATACGTAGTTTAGGCCAGTTTGAGTAAGTTTTCATGGCTTCAAATTTATACAGTGTCAGGCATAAAATAATAAATTTCTGTTTGCTGTTAATATCAGGTTTGATCTGTGCTTAGGGTCCTTGCTAGCTGCTGCTGAGTTCGACTGAGATCCACTAAGCCTGTATGGACTTGGCTGGACGTGGTTGTGATCACTGTGCCTATTGAGGTCTTGGTCACTGTCTTCACTCTTCTTTAACCAAGGAAAGTCTGGCTCCTAGGACACAGTCAGAGGATAGATGCTCTCTGACTAGCAGTAACATACTCTGAATGTTCATGGAAAAAGACATCTCATCCACATCCAAAAAGAATAAAGAATTGCAGCAACAGAAAGAAAATCTGTCGCTTAGGAGGATGACTCAGGGGGCGTTGAGTATCATCTACAAAAGTCTGAAAAATGTTTCCATACATTCAGAAGAAGCAAATAAGTGAAAAGATGCAAAAGAAATGAAGCAGCCTGATCATTTTCCCTGAAAGGTGAGATGTCATCTCTAGCACCAACATTTCTAGTGACAGGAAGAAAATCTTTCCCATAGAACTCACTATCTTAACCAATCACTATGCTCTCTGATACTTATTTAGTACAATTATGAATTTCGGGGACTGGAGAGGTGATTCATCCATTAAAACTACTTATTGCTCTTACAGAGGAGCTGGGTTCAAGTCCCAGCTTCCATGTGGTGGCTGACAACAATGTGTAGCTTCTGTCCTAGGTGATCTTCCACCTTCTTGTGGCTTTCCTGGGCCCCGAACACATATGGTACACATACACATGTAGACCAACCAAAATAAATAAGTAAAAACACTTAAAATGAATGAAAACTTTAAAATATTAAAAACTGAATTTTAGTGTAGCACTGACTTATGAATTTTGTCAAATTAACATTAAGGGAGAAGAGACGTGTTAAAGAAGACAATCAGGGGATCCATGGATCAGAGCCGCCACTTATTGCTTACTTGATTTTCTTTTAACTTATGCTAAAATTACTTGGAAAGAATATCAAATATTTCAAAAATTTCAGTGTTTGAAAAGTTGAAGTGCAGGATCCTTCTAGGGATTTGAATACTTTAGAATATTACACAAAGAGTTTTGTTCACTGAAATTAATTTCTTCTTTCTAAACTCGGAATTTCTTTTAAGTGCCTGTAGGAAAATGTCATAATACTCTTCAGGTTCACTCAGATGAAACATGAAAATAAAAGCTTCATTTCTCTCCCACTTTTGCAGCCGAGCCTATTTTATTCTAATTCTCCACACTCACTCAGGTTTCAATAGAGAAGGTTTCATTGAGGTTCAAATAATCCAGCTGTTTCAACTTTCACTATTTTAATGTTTATTTTCCAAATTATTCCCTATTTCTCTACTAAAAATATCTTGCCAAATCATTATTTTTTCTGGAGCAAACTTAATGCTTTTTGTTGCTGGATATCTGATCCAAATCCAATATTTTTCTTGGCAGTTGATGAACATAATAATAAGTAAGTTTTTTTTTTCCACTGTACTTGGAGCTGAGAGGAGAAAAGACACAATTCACAATCCAGAGCCACTTAAATACTGAGGTGAAAAAAAATGCTGAGGTGAATTCTTGTTCATCCAGGTGTTCGCAAGATTTTCTCAGAAGAGTATGTTAAAATGATTTTCTGAAGTCTTAGGGTGTAGGAGCTCTACGGTTCAGTTCCTTATCACTTGCCATGACTACAGTAAGTATGTGATGGAGATAAGGCTGTGATTCTCTCGGTATTTATTAAAATGGCAACATGGAAGCTGGATGGTAGTGGTACATGCCTTTAATTCCACACTCAAGAAGCAGAAGCAGGCAGATCGCTGTGAGTTTGACTGCAGCCTGGTCTACAAGAGTACAAGAGTGAGTTCCAGGAAAGCATCCAGAACTACAGAGAAACGCTGTCTCGAAAAAAAACCCAAAAAATGAAAAAAATAAAAAGAAAGTGACAATATGACCATTGAAAACAAAAGGATTTTACTCTGTTGATTCTTTTTGATAAATGACTTCTGCTGTTAGTTCTACTGTATTTTTTTCACAACATTACTCATTTGTCATATATTGCTACTTATAGTCAATATCCTTATACTTTGACCTAAGTTTGAATGTTTGACCTGAGAAGAAGACCAAATCACTAAGTTATTTTTACTTCATTCTTAGAATTTCCACAGTGTCTTTTAGTAGTTCTCTAAATGCAGATATTCTAAGACTTTTAATGGTTGTCCTATTCATCCATGATAGACAAAATTTCCTAGCTCTTGCAAGTTGAATATATTGCATATTTCATATTTATATATTTCTTTCACTGTTTCTTCCTCTGTTCCTTAAATTTTATTCATCATCTATTACCATCTACATCATTATCCATATATCATACTTTTATTTGATTTTTTATCTATAATTCTATATCAACCTTGTTTACAATATCTAGAAACTCAATAAACATAAGACAATCTTATTTTGAAAGTACCTCTTCACTGCATTTTCAAATGATATGCTCCAAATGACTTTACTCAATAGCAAGCATTCCAGTCAGTGACTTTGATGGTTAGTTTTGTTGTTCATATAGTTGTTTGTTTTCTTTGTCAACTTGACACAAGCTATAGTTCTGGGAAGAGGAAACCTGAACTGAAGAATTTTGCTCATTAGATTAACCAACCAGCATGCCTGTGGGGGCATTTTCCTGATTCCCGTTTGATGTGAGACGGCTGAATTGCCACAGGCTAGTAGTCCTTGATTCTATAAAAAGGCAAAATCATCTATGGATATACCACCCTTAAGATACCCCATCTACTTAGATCTCAGAAGCTAAAGAGGGTCAGGCTTGGTTAGTACTTGGATGGGAGATAGCAAAGCCATGAGTAAGCCAAAGAAAGCAAACTAGGAAGCAGAATTTCTCAATGACCTCTGCTTTGGTTTCTGCTTCTAGGTTCCTGTCCTGAGTTTCTGGCCTGGCTTCCCTTCAGGACTGTGAACAGTAGGATTACACAAATCATTTTATCTCCAAATTAGATTGTTGTCCTTGAACTGGTCATAGCCTCAGAAAACTAACTAGGACCACAAGATTCCTTCATTTAAAGTCACAGGTCAGCTATGGTTGCTAATACCTCAGAAAGTCTGGAAATACACAGACATGAACAAAAGTGAATTTATTTTTATAAAAACAATATTGAACTTTTCCCAGATTAGACTTAAATGTAGAGAAATTCATGTGAAAGTGTTTATTAATGTTTCATTTTAATTTTAGGGACAGACAAAGTTAGCAATTAAATTACACCAAACTATCTCATTGGATGATGTTAAGAAAGCTTAAAAACCAAAAAACCTGTAAAATTGTTCTGTAAAATTCATATCAGTTAAAACAATTGAAATTCTCTGCATGTGCTTAGGTAAGAATACCTTATCTATCTATCTATATCTATATCTATATATTCAGCAGTAGTAGCACACACCTGTAATCCTAGCACTTGGGAGGCTGCTTCTAATCTCACGGGCACCCCACACATGTGGTACATAGACAGGCAAGGCAGTCAAGACACCTATACATATAAAATATTAAAATTAAGGGAAAGAATTGTAAAGGCCCTAAGAAAATAAGGAGTGAGTTAAGTGGGGACTAGAGGAAAAAGCACAAGGCAAAGGGAAGCACTAATATGAAGTCCAAGGAGATTTGGTCTAGACTTATTTCTAAACAGGCAATACCAGAATAACTGCTAGTCTTGTGCACACTGTGATAGCTTTAGTTTTGGCTTTTGAAAATTTCACCCTGTCAATGAAGGCTATGTGCAGTGTGATCACCAGTGATTTGAAGGTCATGACTGTGATTCTGTGTAAGACTTTGATTTTATTCATGGCCATGGGCCTTGAGAGGAGAACGATATGATCTGCCTTTCATACTAATAGCTTTGCTCTGGGCTTAAGTGCATGGAACGACTAAGGAGACTAATCAGAACATAATTGTAGTAGTCAGAAGACAGCAGCTAATAGTTGTCCTCACGGTAGCAACATTCAAGATGAAGATGACTAGATTCTACATATATAGTTAAGGTAGAGCTGACATAGGTTTTTGGTAGATTTTACTTAAGAGTAACTATTCAAGGGAAATTCCGACTTACTAGTAGTGATAGGTAGAACTCTGAAGTTATTATTTTCTTAAATATGGAATATTGTAGCAATGTCCTCTCACACATAATCTGTATAAAATGAATAAAACATCAGGGTTGTGTCTCTGTGGATATATTTTGTAATGAGCTACTCAGTGGCAGTAAGTACGCAGCAAGATAGAAAATTTTAGAGTGCATCAGAGTAGTGCAGACTGCCTCAATCACCAAGAAGATGCACCTAAGTAAATGAGAAAAGAGATTGTTAGGATGGCAAACCCTCAAGATAATGGAAGTCAGGCTAATGCGGATAAAGGAACCAGGGTTGACATGCACCTGAGAAGACAGAAAAGTTTGAAGAAACAAAAACAGCAAACTCCAACAAACATAGTTTGATTAAAGTCTGGCAGATTAATCTGATCTGGAGGTTTAGTAAAAGGTATGCCGTTGATTGTCTTCATATTTTTATTTTACCAAAGAATTTAGGAGGGAAAAAACCCAGAAACTTGATTAGATGAAGTTTAAAGAAAACAAATGAAAATTGGGAAATGGAAATCAACTGTGAAAATAACTACTTCTGAAGAACTATAATAAAGAAAGACTAGGAAATAGGGTAGCAAGTGACCAATACATTTCAAGAGACAGTTTGGGGTTTCTGATTTCCTGTCAGGTTTAATGCTGGGGCAAATGATCTAATAAACAGAGAAGATACGTGATGATATGGACTAGAGGCTAAAATATTGCTAGAGAAGGCCTGCTAGAAAAGTTGTGTATGGGTAGGCTTCACTTTATGGGGACATTAACTGAAGGAAAACCATGAAACACATGGACAGCGACACCAGCATAGATCAAGGTAAGATTCCTCAGTGCCTCAAAATCGTTGCCGGTGTCTGTAACAGGTCTTCCTATGTTGCTTCTACTTGAGTATCTTATTTATTTTCATGTAAATACTAAGAATATTTTTATCTTTATTAATTTCAATGAAAAATTCTGAACCATAACCCCTTAGCTATGACACTTTTTGATATATATAATATTAATATATATACATATATGTATATGGCTATAAACAAAATGCTTTCATCCTGACATCCCCTTAAAACGCATGTGCTGAAGCACTAAGCCTGAGTGGGATTTGATCGACTGACCTATGGGGAATGGTTAGGCTTAGACGAGATGGTGAGGGAGGAATCTCTATGATGGGACTTTGGATTTACGGGAAAATGAAGAGAAAGAGAAAAAGAATACTAGTCCCTCTGCAATGTGTGGACACAGTAACCAAGAATACCAAAGTCTATGAGTGAAGAAGGGGTCCTGGCCAAGACCTCTGTCATGTGAGGAGCTTATCCAGGAACTTCCAGATTTTAGAACTGTCAAATATGTTTCTCGTTTAGTCCACTGTGCATCGCATTTTAATACACTAACATACTAACCTACATGTGTCTCATGAAATACATTGAAAGGTCTAAAACGGTAACAGTGTGGGTGGTTTTCAGGTGTCCTGAGCCTCTGGACCTCCTCTGGACCGACCTGAGGAGGTAGCCTTGAATTCACTGGTGCTCTGTGTCACTGAGTATCGGAGGAAAGAGCTTCTGTTTCAGCGCTCAGAGACTGGAGTGTGGCAAAGCTGTGTGCACACCTGTTCCCAGTCTTCCTGGGAGGAAAGTGAAGGAAGCTCGCTCTGCTCTCAGCCCCTTTCTTAAGTGCAGAGTCGATACAGTAAACGCATGCTCTTTCACAAAATCACTGGACACGGTGTCTGCGCAGTCTTGAGCCAAGCTAAAGGAAGTTCTTCATGGGTAAGCAAATGAACATGAGTTATCAGAGACATTATACAACTGTCATTAAGTTGCAGAAATTAGGGATATCTAAAATTAGCAGAACTTACATAAGAAAATTTACCATTGAATGGAAAGCTTTTGTTATCTACCGTGGAAATAAAATCATCCTTATGTACACACTTTAACAAGCATCTAAAGAGATAATTGAAGCAGGACTTCAAGTTTTGCCCGCATGGCTTTAATTGCACAATTTGTCTTTCTGCACATGTACTCTTTGGAGGATATTCCATCAAACACTTGTGGAGTCCTTATTTGATGTCTAAACATGGATGTATAGAAATGGGTGTCTGTTAGCCAGGATAACATGCAGACCAGAGTATCTTACAACTAGAGTCAGCTGTAGTGTAGTTGGGCAAAGGAGCTGCTTTGTGGGGGAAAGAGAGAATGCTGTCTCTTAAGTCTATAGTGTAAAGTCTGAACGTGAAAACTTTGTTTAAAGAACCACCTTGACATCTCTTCAGCGATAGACAAGATATGGTAATAAGAGACTTCACTGTTCACTTAGCATAGATCCAGAATGATATGGGAGCAATTGTCAATAGGTTTCTCTTTCTCTGACATGATAGTAGCCACTCTTCCTACAGTGGACAACAAAGTCCTTTGGAATCTGGCCTTAGTTATATCCTAACCTAAGCTCTTAACAGGCTCATTCATATCACACTGCCTCCTTGCTGCCAAGTCCCCAAGCTCACTCCTGGGTTAGAGCTCTTTACAATCTGTTCTTTCTTGGAAACCTTAATCTTAAATCAAGATGTTGACCAGGCTCCTCTCACCTCCTTCAAAGCTTTGGCTTTCAAAGTCACTTTCTCTGTGAATTTTTCTGACCAGACTCTTCAAACTGCGTACTCTGCTCTGGGCCCTCCCCAGATTCCTACTCTACTGTATTCACATTTTAGCTAAGTGCATATTTTTCCATCTCTTACATCATCTAAGATACGCTTTTTAACATGTGTTTTTTTTTTATATTCATGTAGATAAACTACACAGAGATAGAAATTTCTGTTAGGTATCTCAAGTTATTAGGGAGATGCCAAAAAACACAAGGGATCTCTTTAAACATCTTACGCGCTATTGCTGTAAAAATATTTCTTGAGATTACTAGGTTGCATGAGAAAAACCACATGCTTCTGCTAGCCATGTGATCACCAATGACATGTATTTTGAGATTATTTTAAACATGGTGCATTTTAAATACAGATCATGCAATATCCAGAAGTAAAGGGCCAATGCCAGAACCTCATCATTGTGCAGCAGGAAATATGGAGCAGTAGCTCAAATCTACTTGCTTGGTACAGATGTTAGTACAGAAGTACATTTATCATATTTACTAGAAGTATTTTCTCTCTGCATTAATTTATAACTAGCTAAGAGAAGAAAATCAGATGGGAACTTCAGGATAATTCATATAGTCAGCAGATTTTTGAATACCAAGTAGATGCCAAACACTGCTTTTGCATAAGAAATGGAGTGGCAAATCATACTGCGTATGTGTTTGTGTGAGTGGGGGGGGTGTCTGTGTGTTTATGGGTCTGTGTTGTGGAGGTCAGAGATCAAAGTAAGGCATGAGGCTCAAGATCAAAGCCTGTTATCCTCTACTTTTCAGAGTCTATCTTATTTTTATTTATGTTTCTCTGATTAAATTCATTTACAAGAAAATAAACAGCACTAAATGACAAGCAACAGATTAGAAATAGTAAGATTCAGGGTCATACTGATTTCTTTCTTTTGTATGTGCCTTAAGCAGTGGGATAGAAGAATAAAACCTAAAATAATTATCATTAATTGTCTACTAAATTATTATTTTCTTTTTTATGAATTAAATGTGTTCCTTGACAATTTTATACATGTATATAATACATGATAATCACTCCTCATCTCCCACCTTAGTTTTTGAGAAAGGTTATCACACTAAACTATGTGCTCAATGATTGGTCTCACGGGCTTGAAGGGAGCTCCTGAATTCAGTCTGTCTCCACCTCCATACCTCCCGAAGTCTACATTCATCTATAACCTCACAACACATGCTAATATTAACTTGAGTGCTTGGGTCTCAACCCAGATTCTCATCCTTACAATAGCTTAACCAAATTAACTTTCTTCTAAGCCCTGATAATCATAATCCTAAGGATCAAGTTATCAGGCTACCAAGGTGCTTTCTAGATGGTTCCATGTTCTCTTTTGTTCCCTGTCTGGTAACAGGGTATTTTTATTTTTTTTTTTTCTTCTCTTCAAGGACAGATTCTGAGGTCATGCCTTCAGATAATCATAAAAGACAATGAATAGTGATAGCCTCAAGGGATCTGAATACTAAGCAATGTAATGTTTAGTAAATATTAAACAATGTTGTGAGCTCAGGATTTCCTTTTGAGTCTGCAATTCACATCAGACTGATCTCAGAAGAGGGCTTGAGCCTGCAAGACACAGGAAAGTAGGGACACCTGCTGGAGTGACAGGGTGAGGAAACAGGAAGGGGACATGACAAAGGCTCTGGCTTTTCTGCTAAGGTCACAGAGAAAACCATCAGAAATATGCAGAAAAGATTCCCCTTGTTATCAAGTGCTGTAGCAACTATTGCTAGCCCCTTTATTACAAAATATAAAGGGAAAGGATAATAAAGAACAATTTAGCATTTGAAGTATTTAATTTAAAATTATTAAGTGTTAATTGAAATCTATTATTTCTAGCTACTTATAATTAAAACAATTATAGAAAAATTCAGTCTCTTTTTAAACAAAATTTTGAGGTGGAATATACTAAAAAGGAATATACTTCTCCAGTAAATGAAGTCTTGTTGATAAATCATAAGACAAATATTCGGGATTCATAAATCGCTATCGTGTTGGTAGGTTGGGCTTGTTTGTTTTCCAGGAGATGTAGCAATTAGATAGATCTATGAGGAATGGGGGGTGAGGTCCCTGAGGTCATGGTGGATGTGTTTTCTCAGTTTGCCCATGCTGTGCTAAAAAGCTGTTGTCTAAGGCAAAGGCAGCCAAAGAAAATACATTTCAAGGGAGGGGGAGTCCTGTGAATTTATGAGAAGAGCATCACAAAGACAAATATTTCAGCCATGCAATTCTATTCGGCCTTTTCAGCTATGTGTCCATAGCAAGTCAACGGCTAAATTGAAAAATCAATTCCAATTTAAATTATTGGAATAAAGAACACCAGGAGTCAGAGATAAAATGGCTTTGTTCTCTGAGATCCTTTTTAATTGGAAAGTTATTTCTTCAGGGTATTCTAATGGTTCTGAGGGAAGATTGCAAAATAAAGTTGATCGGCTGGGGGAAGGTTAATAGCTAATGTGCTTTCCTTGCTGCACAGCAGTCTCCTGTCTTTATGACATCCCCCATCATATCTGGAAGGACTGAAGATTCTAAATCATCTGATACATGCAAGGACTGTATTTTCTCTTCGTCTTTCAGAAATCGTTCAGAGGCAGGAACCCTGGCTGAGGCTTCTTTCTCTAGCAGTATTTCCCAACTAGTCTCACTTTTGCTTACGAATATCACATTGTGTGATTTTTTTTCTGATTTTTTTTTCCTTAAGAGGATGTTTTCCTAACAATAGATCAGCCATTATGGAAAATAAAAGATACATGAACGTGATGCTAGGAATAACTCTACCTTTCAGTAGTCGAGAAGGAAGGGAGTAACTTTGCTGGCTTGCAGCAAGATGCAGTTACAGACAGAGTAAATGGAGAACGAAGATTATACAGAGAAGAACATGACAAGTAGAGGAAAATGTTACTGAATATTGTTACCAAAAGGTTAATACCAGATATTCTTGAGAAAGCACGAGTTATATGTTGAAAGCTTTCACTGAAAGTTTAAAAAAATAAACTTTAATTAAACACACAATAACCTTTTGCTCTGCCTGTAGAAAATTGTTTGGGGCAGCTGTAGATTAGAAACCTTAAATGAGCATTTAATTTGAAATTAATAAAACAGTGATGGTATGTGTTAAGAAAAGTTACTGAGGTTTGCTTAGTATATTTAATTACTGTAAAAGAGATAAATCTCATTGCCATGTAATGAACTCAGAAGTGCCGATATAGTAAATATGTACTTACGCTCTTGTTATTAATGCATTAAATTTGTAAGAATATTTAGGAATTTAATTAGCATTTAATAAGATAGCTATAGCAAATTACAGTAGTGAGACATAAAATGTAAATTAATATTTTTAGTATTTAATTGATATTAAGTAATTAATTACTGTTTATTACATGGCAGCTAGATTTATCTTTTATAGAGTTATTAAATCTCAATTAAATTCTTCTTTTAAGAGGGCATATTCAATTGAAAATAAGTTCTGTGAGAATCTCGCCACCCTCTTTTCCATGGGAATGAGGGAGCAGGGGTGTATTGGGTCAAATGATCAAGGTGGTTTTATTAGGAGCTCATGTGACTTTGCTAGGCTTGATAGCTCAAGCGACTCCAGCAACAACCAAGGAAAAAGAGCTTGCATGTGGAAAATCGTGTTATTTTCTCGTAAAGTTACAAACTATGTCAGGCTTTGAAAGACTCCTTATTTAACCTGTCACTCCACAGGTGCTGCTGCCATGTTAAGAAGTTATTTCATTAAGAAAAATAAACATGGCTTCTAAAGTAAAATATTAAACAGTTCTAGTTTCCTCTTGATAAGTTAAAATAAGACTGACTGTTCTCTTTCTCTTAAAAAATGAAAAAAAATGAAAAAGAAAGAATAGACAACTTGCGATCTTAACTTTTCTGCCATAGCCTATACTACTCTCATTAATTTGTGGAATGGGACACATGTTCTACAAATACCAGAAATGAACTACAGCTGTTTCATATCTCCCAGGATGCAAGGCAAACACAGTGAGCTGCACCACCCAGTGACCATGCTATATAAGAAGAACCAAGAACACTACAAAAGCAAGCCTTATTAAACATTGTTGTGAAATGCAGTTTTACCTTATGATGTTTGCTAATTCTGGTAGTTTAAAGAGAAGTACATCCGGTCAGTGGTAGCACATGCCTTGAATCTCAGCACTCAAAAGGTAAAACACCTACACCTCTCTGCCTTAATGTTCTTTGTGATTATTGATATTAGTAGCCTAATATCCACAATCTGTTTGTGTAAAGTTTCTGCACCCCAATAAGCCTGTCCCAAACAATAATACAAATCAGACCAAATCAAAATGAATTAGAAAAAGCCCAGGTTTAATGGATACCAATGCTCCCGGTCGGGTTTCCCGCCCCTCAGAGAGGGGCTGGAATAGGAAGACAGAAAAACCACCTGTTTGTTCTAGGGCCTATTGCGGGTCAGGGTTAAAATACCCTGTCGGAATGGTCTTGAGCGTCTCTGAGGAGGAGTCATCCTTTGGTGGGATTTCTCGGGACTGAGACAACTCCCAAAGGAGAAGGCTTGGGCTGGAACTTCCACCCAAACATTCCAGACTCTTGATATATGGATGCCAGTGACTGGAATGAAGCCTTAACCCAAACAGTAAGGACTGTGAGGAAGACCCTACTTTAAAAATAGAAGACACATCAGAGAAACAAACAGCATGTGAGAAAAGCTTAAGAAATGGATGGAGTTTCTCCGATCTCCAAATTTGAAGAAATGGTACTCAGTATAACTTGAGTTGAAGACATATTTTGTTCAAGAACAGAAAAAGCAAAGTGAAATCAAGTTAACATAATTTATCTATTTTGTGTCTTTAAATAATTAGTCTTAATCACTAAAAATGTTTATCATTAGCCACAGACATGTTTTGAGAAACCTGTCAAACTATGTGAGTTTGATTATTATCTCATGAATCACTGTGCTTCTTACTGGTTCTTTATCATTTTCGCTACTACAATTTTCAAACATAATGAAGATATTAAATAAAAATTCTCTTATATTGATTATTGCTTCACTCTGCAAGGTTTTGAACTTAATAATCATTCATCATCTTTCCAAATCCCTCTTTAAATTTATGATAATATGCTTACAAGAGCTAACTGCAATTAATATTCAGTTGATATTATATGAAATCATTTTTGAAACTTGAATACCTCTGTTGATATTGATAATTCATTGTTTAACTCACTGGCAAATTTTATTTTTAAAATTTATTTACTCAAAAACTGCTTTGTATAATGATGTATAAAATACATATTTTTACTCAATTTCTATTGATAATTCTGATTTTTTTTTGTTTGTTTGTTTTTCAAGACAGGGTTTCTCTGTAGCTTTGGAGCCTGTCCTGGAGCTAGTACTTGTAGACCAGGCTGGCCTCGAACTCACAGAGATCCGCCTTCCTCTGCCTCCCGAGTGCTGAGATTAAAGGTGTGTGCCACCACTGCCAGGTAAAATGTTTTGATTAGAGTACTCTTATATAAGACTTTTATTTTTCTCAACACCTCATGGAATTTTCTCTAAAACTGATCACATACTCAGACTTAAATTAAGTCTCAACAGATATTTAAAAAAAATAGAAATAACACCTATATCCTATCTATGTATCATGGATTAAAACTGGATATCAACTGTTATGCCCAGATCACAGAGTTCCCCCCCCCCCCAAAAAAAAACTAGGAGACCAAGTCTTGCATGTAAAAACAAGGAGCCTTTATTCGTACACAAGTTTGGGAACTGGTGTGGTGTGGGAGGACCTTCTGTCTAAGTGTTGCATTTATTGGTTAATGAATAAAGAAACTGGCTTGGCCTATAGCATGGGAGGAGGAAGACAGAGTTAGAGAAAAGCCATGGAGCCACTAAAGACAAATATTGGGAATTTTATCCAGTAAGCCATGGCCATGTGGAGATACACAGATTAATAGCAAACAGTGCCAAAACAAAACAGAGAAATCTCTGCAAGTTAACAATACACCTGAAAGCTCTAGAAAAGAAATTAAGAAATCACTCACAAAAGAGTAGAAAGCAAAAAGTAATCCAATTAATGGCTGAAATCAATAAAATAGGAAACAAACAAACATAAAAAAGTAGTGAAACAAAGACTTGATTCTTTGAGAAAAAATAAAAAAACTGACAAACTCTTATGCAAATTAACTAAAAGGCAGAAGGCATGTCCAATTTTAGAAAAAAAAAAGGAAAAAGGAATATAACAACAGACCAACATCAAGGCACTTCAATAAATCATAAAAATTTGATTTTTAAAAACCTATGCTCTTCCCAAATAAGAAAGTCTAAAAGAAATGAATTACTTGCTCAATAACTACCATTAATCAAAGTTAAATCTAGATCAGATAATCAATTTAAATAGACCTATAGTGCCTGGTGAAATAGAGACAGTAATTAAAAAGAATACCGACCAAAAAAGGTCCAGAGTCAGATTGTTTTAGTGCAGAATCTTCTCGGCTTTCCACGAAGTGTTAATATCAATACTCCTCAAATTATTCCACAAAATAGTAAAATAAGGAACATTGCCCAATTTATTATATGAGGCCACAATTACCCAATATCCAAACCAGATAAAGACCCAACAAAAAAACAAAATTGCAGACCAATTTCTCTTATGAACTTAGATGCAGAAAGACTCAGTAAAATACCTACAAACTGAATCCAAGATCAAATCAAAGAGTTTATCCACCATTGCCAAAGAGGCTTCCTCCCATAGATGTGGAGATGATTCAATATGTAAGCGAATAAATGTAATCTTCCATATAAACAAAATGAACGACAATAAAACACATGATCATATCATTAAGTGCAGAAGAAGCCTTTGACAAAATTCAACCCCTCCTTTCATTTTAAAGGTTCTGAAGAGATTAGGGATACAAGGGACACAGCTCCCCCAAACGCTACCCCCCACTGGTCAGATACCCTCAGTGACCATGGTGATGCCACAGATCCAGGCACCTGCTACTGTTCAGCAGCAACCTAAGAAGAACCTGTCCCTCATGAGAGAGAAGATGTTTGCTGCCCAGAAGATGTTCAAGAGAGCAAACAAGGTCACTCAGCCAGAGAAGGCTCTCATCCTGGCCTTCATGGCTAGCTCTCGAGAGAACCTATGCCCAGAGTACAGGGTTGCAATCCAGTTCAAGCTCAGCAAATGCACAGAGGACTGCCTTAGGCAGACTATCAGGGTAGTACCACCCTGCTATTGGACACAGTGTTCGAGAAGAGCTATGCCACAGGCCAGTGCAATGCTTCAAGAGTTGTTGAATCAGTAATAATCAAGCTATAATCTGTAAAACAACACATGGTAGGGTTATGTAGAATAACATATGTAGAGTTAGGGACTGAAGAGAACAACTAGATCTCATTAGGAAAAAATAAATAGAAATAGAATTAATTATGAATGGGTAGGTGGGGAACTAGAATAGGAGTATCATCTGTTTAGGGGAAAGGGAGAAGGGTTTTAGGAGGGTTTAGAGATACCTAAAATTATGGGCCTGTGATAAGTAGTATATGATATGGCTTAAGTAAAATGCTGCAGACACCTAGTGGTGGCAGTGGGAAGCAGGTGCAGACACAGGTCCCTGAGTGGCAGAAGGTAATGGGCAACAGGTACCAAGACCATGGCAGACAATGAAGGCAGCCAGTTGCAGCAAGGAGACCCCAGGTGGGCCATGAACCATGATGGCCAGTGGATCCCAGGCAGGGAGCTGTGTGGTATGGCAGGTGAGAGAACTTGATGGGGCTGCCAGTCCCATGAGGAGCCAGAGCCACTGTGGGTGCAAGACAGATGGATAGGTACATCGTGCAGAGTGAGGTTGGATATTTATTTGGTGGGTTATGGAGGTGAAAGGGAACAGGGGAAGGGGAGAAGGGAGAAGAGCAGAGAGTAAAAGGGAAAGAGAAACAGAAAATAAAAGGAAGAAGGGAAAAGGGGAGAAGGGAATAAATAACCCACTGAATAAATATCCAGCCTCACTCTGCATGGTGTGCCTATCCATCTGCCTCCTCCTGGGAGTGCCTCTCCTGTCAAGGTCTCTCACCCATCACTTGGCTTCTCTGCCTGGGATCTTCTGGCTCTCATGGCCCATGGGTCACTTGGGGGTTTCCTGCCTGGGACTAATTGACTTCATGATCACTTTGTTCTCAGGACCTCTCTCTTCTCTTCTCCCTTATCCCCTTCCCCGTTTCCCTTTCACCTCCATAACCAACCAAATAAATATCCAATCTCACTCTGCATGGTGTGCCTGTCCATCTGTCTTTCACCCACAGTGGCTGTGACTCCTTGTGGGACTGGCTGCCCCTCCAAGTTTTCTCACCTGCCATGTAGCTCCCTGCCAGGGATCTGCTGGCCCTCATGGTCCAGCCCTCAGGGTATGCTGGGCCTTTTGGGGGCTCCCTGTCTGGGGACTGGCTGCCTTGGTGGTCTGTCATGTTCTTGGGACCCACTGCCCATTGCCGCCACTTGGGTGCCTGCAGTTTTCTGCTGCTGCACCCCTCAGAACAGCGCCATTTTATTTTTACCATTACAGTATAGTAACCTAATTAACTTCCTAAAACATATATACATATCCAAGAAATCTAAATAGAATTGCCAAAAATGGGGGAAACAGTATCCCAAATAGGTATTTCTTGTCACTAAATGAAGCTTCCAGTAATGGGATTTTGCTACATATAATTGAGCTTCAGGCAAAAGAGGCTCTATGAAAATCTCCAAACAACAAAAGCTATAGGTTGCTTTCCATGAATTGACAACAAATCCCTATTTCAGAAAATAATACCTACATAGTTCATTGAACATGGAAATGTTAAGTTGGTGTCCAGTTAGAGCTTTCCCCCTATGTTCCTATGTATTTGGTACAGGGATGTACTCCACATGCTATCAATGGAGAATGTAAATCCCAAACCAGCCATAAACCCTTTGATCTATATTGGTGCACTGCCTGCAAAACATGCTAGTGCATTGGTGGCAGAAAACTTGTGAATGTAATCAATCAGTACCTGATTTGACTCAAAGTCTACTCCATAAGATGAAGCTGATATCTGGCACTGCTCGGGTAACTAAGAACCATGGACTAGATACTTCAGGAACCTAGAGTAAAACCAAATGATATTCATCTAAAAACAAGCAAACAAACATGGGGATAAAATGAATCCTAATGACATTCTGATATGCTCATAGATCTGTGACTTGCTTAGTCATCATCAGAGAAGCTTCTTCCTGCACCAGATGAAAACAAATACAAAAACCCATACAAGGACAAAAATGCAGAGAATGAGAGACCTGGAAAACTTGTCATAAATGGGATGTCTTCATTAAATTTCTCCCCTCAGTTCAGGGAGACATATGGAAGAGGGTGGAGAAAGAGTGTAAAAGCCAGAGGGGATGAAAGACTCTAGGTAAACAAGGCCTTCTAAAACAACATGATTGAAACTCATATGAAGTCATAGAGTCTGAAGCAGCATTTATAGAACCTACACAAGTTGCATAATTCTCTATGTATATATTACAGCTTCCAGTTTAGTGGTTTTGTGGATTTCCTGGGTATGTGAATGAGTATGTCCCTGATTCTTGTTCCTTCTCTTGGCCTCCTTTCCTTTTATTGGTTTGTCTTGTCCAACCTCAATGCATTAATTTTTGTTGTATTTTATTATATTTTATTTTATTATACTTTCATATTATCTGATAGAAGCCTCTTCTTTTCTAATAAGAAAAAGAAAAGGAGTGGATCCAGATGGAATGGAGGTGTGGAGGAACTGGGAGGAGTAGAGGTAGAGGAAACAGAAATAAGCATATATTTGTGAGAAAATAGTTTATTTTCAATAAAAGGAAAAAATTTAAAGAACAAAATAACCAAAAACTTCTATATCTAACCATGTCCTTAAAGATATTCAACAAAATAACGAAATTGCTTTTTATTTCATTTGACTAAGCATTTTCTTTTAATCATGGATTATGAGTATATGTGTATATTCATGAGAATTTGTGCTTGTGAATGCAGTGTTTAAAGAAGTTAAAAGAGATTATCTAATCCCTGAAAGTGGATTTTTAAGAGTTTGTGAACACACTGACCTTAGTATAGACAGTCATACTCAGGTACTCTGTTAGAACAGTATGTGCTGTTAATTGCTGACTCCATCTATTTATTCTGGAATGAATATATGAGAGGAACAAAGGTATCACATAAAAGCACCAACAAAACAAAATTAAATGGATAATACCACTTTACTTCAATAACAACGCTTATGGGTTATAATAGATTTGTGGCTGAAAGAATAAAAACAATGAATAAGAATGACAAGTCTATAAAGGGTGATATTTTGTCTCTGTGATACTTCCTCAGTGTTTGCTCACTCATCTTTTAACTATAGATATATAAAATTGAGTTCTGTGAAAGACAATCCAAAAGAGGAATGATGTAGCACTTCACAAACATGCAGTGATAAAAATAAAGAAGAGCATTATTCATCAAGGGAGAGAAACAGTAAAAATGAAAGGAGATAAGAAAGAAAATCTTTTATCAGACATTGATAGAATTAGAAAGAAGAAGAAAGTTGATATAGAGCAACGAGTATTTTGAATATTTTGAGATATGGGTTTGAAACTGAATGAAAGGCAAAATGGGAAGGAATTAATTTTTAACAGCAATATTTTGAATGGATCCAATCAGAACTTGACAAAGAGCAGAAACTTAAAGCTGAAAACAATGAGCCAATCACTCTGTGAAGCACTTAGAGTGTCTGCAACCAGGGTTTTCTAGCAGGAGATTAAAACGAAGTCACGAGGTGGTGGAAAAAAGGTCTAAGAGAGACATGAAGTTTTCTCTGACTTATTCTGGTCCTTGATTTCAAGGACCAGAGTAGAGGCCAAGGTGGTTCTATTCCCACCGACTATAGTTAAAAAATAAAGATGGAGCATGAGCCTAGGATACAGCTATCAAATCTTTTTGAAATTTGCTCTTGCCTTTTGGAGATAATGATTTTCCTATTTCTGTACTTCCATCTTCTTTTGGTTAAGTGTATGATATTATTATAATATCTTCATCCTGTAATTCTCCTAGTTTTTTATTCTTCATGTTAACACTGCTGGTTCAGTGCACCTCAAATGTATCTACACTCACTTTTGAATTTTTCACATATGTTTAGTATTGAATTAGTCTCCATCCACATGGCTTACTATAACATAAAATATAACATTGTTTTTCTATTTAGCGTAGGAGGTGTTTTTTTTCTTTTATTGAAAATAGATTTTTTCATACATTATATCCTGATTTCAGTTTCTACTCCCTATAATCTTTCTTCCATATCTCTTCTCCCATATAAATACACTCCTTTTCTCATTAGAAAACAAACCAGTGTTGGAGGGATAACAATAAAATAAGAAGATAAAATAAATAAGCAAGCAAACAACATCAAAAAATGAAATAGGTCAAAACAAACAGAAGAAAAAGAACATGAAAAATGGCACAAGAAATAGGAATAGACACAGAGACCCACTCAATAACATGCTCAGAATTCTCATAATAACACAAAAACAGAGATCATAATGTATACACAAAGGAACTATATGAAAAAGCAAAAGAAAATTTAAAAAATGGTAAGATTAAAAAGGCAAAAAAAGTCTTGACACAATATCATGATTTGACACAGTATTATGGGACTGGCAAATATGCCCTTGAATTTGTTTTGTCAGTCATCCCCTGATGGCTGTGATGTAGAATAGAAACCCTTAAGAGTATTTGTTTCCTAAGTGACACTCCCTTGGAGAAAAGGAAAGTTTCATTTGTAAGAGGTTATCAATCAGAGTTTACCCCCACTTTTACCTAACATTTTGGCACTAGTCATACCTGAATAGACATTCAGGATTATAGGAAACATTCTACTCTATAAAAACATGGCTTTCCAGCTCCAAACCAAACAAGACAGCAGCCACCAAAAATCAAAACAACAAACCCTTCCCATATTCCAGAGATGAGGGATATTTTAGAAAAAAAAAAAGGCAGTGTATGTCAATATTCACTAAACATTTAGAAGATGCTAAATGATGTAATAATCTAACAGGGTATACAACAGAGATGGATGGAAGAGGAATTTCCCAAAATAACTTCAAATGTGCATACAAAAACCATTTCTCTCTGGCTCCATCATTACAATTTAAATGGATTGTGTTCATAATTTGAGTAATCCTATATAACTAGTATGCAATGTTTATCACAATCAATAAAGCAGACAGTTCTGCTTCTTCAGGTCAATCCTCAGGACACAGATGTGATTATAGCTAAGGGAAACGAAACCACACAGGAAAGAAAAGATCATAATTTTATATATAAAATCACAATTTATACAAGAGGCATTTATTTCATAAATATCCTGTTTTTACAAGTATATAATTTACTATAGATTGAATTTACTTTATTTTCAGATTATCTACAGATAAAGCAGTCCAAGGGAGACAGAATTAACCACCACAATGTATAATTGATCTCTGTGATCCAAGGTGTGGTATCATTGACTGGTTATAGCAGTAACGAAGCTTAACCCAATATTTTTGAGAAATGAGTATGGCACAGGCATGGGTTGCTGCTTATATATTGGGGTTACCACAAGGTCTGAAGATGACTGTGAAAATTTTCCTGTTGAGAATGAGGTTTTCATATTTTATAAAATGTCAATGTTAATGTCAAGGCAAACTGAAAATGAACTTATAGTTATCAGAGCGTTACACCCATACATAATATATTTCTAAGTGTCTGGAGATATCTAGAGAGAATTTTATTCACTAAATGTTTTCCAGAAAATACTACACAATATCATAAACATAACTTTAACCTCCATGAAAACTATAACATTTCAGTTTGTAAAGGAAGACATTGTGGAAAACAGCCTTTCAACCTGGGGAGAAATTATGAGAAAATAAAAAATAAGGTAAAGAAACAAATCACATGTTAAGCACTTACCTAGAAAATTTAAAGAGACTACAGTTTTATCCAATGTATTACACACTTGGTAATTCTGTCATTACTTGAAAGATTCTGCAGTTTCTCATTGTAAGACTATAGATAAAAGAAAGAGTCAACAGCAAAACTTATCAGACATCATTTCATTTATTAAGACTAGAAAACCAGCCTAGAAGGCAACAGTGGGCCCTTAGCTACATCTGCTTTCTTTTTACTTCTGGAGCATTGAGTAGATTGATCTGGCTTTTGATGTGTACTACTTGCTCACAGAAACAGATCTGACACTATGGCCAATATAAATACTTATATAAAATTGTATGAAGGTTGGAATGTTTTGGGGTACTTGGAGTCTTATTATTTATTTTCTTTTAGCAACAGGAAGCTGTCTGTGATAAAATGTCCTTGGTTTGTGTTTTCTTGAGTGTTGTGTCATACTCTAGAATGTAATATACTACTAATTATAAAATGCATAATGGATTTTAAAAACTAGAATGAAGAAACAATATTAATATAAACTCACTGAATGTTTGACAATAAAATAAAACAAGTTTTATTTAATGAACATTCTTGAAAATTGCTCTTAACATGTTGAGATAACAGCACCACATAAAGATGATTAAAATTACTTTCCTCTGTCTTCCTTTCAAATTGTACATGATATTTTAATACACATAAGGTGAAATGAAATTTAAGTAACTGGAAAGTGATGTACAAACAGTAAATTCAAATGTATAACCTTTAGTTGTCTTCTGCTGTCTACACATCCAAATCCATGGTATAAATATATCTACATTGAGAAATAGAAATATACATATATACACATACATATCATACCAGAAAAGATTTTTTAAATAAAGTATAAATCCCTATCTAATACTCTTTTTAGGTATTCTGGGCACTTAATACATAAATTAAACTTCCTTCAAAACTTAGTTAAAGTGAAATATATCTGTATTCATTGACAATAGAATAAAACTTTTCATATTTTCAGATTCAGGCTTATAATTTTGAACATATGTTTCACTATAGCAGAAATGTTCCTTGATCCTTATCTTTTTGATTGATCAGATATTTTGATTTATAATAGATATAACCTTAAATCTGTAAGTGAAAAAAAATTTAACTTTGCAATTTAATAGGGGTAGAGCATGAAATAAGTTAGAAATGATACTGTATCACATAAAAAAAAAACAAGTGAAGATGCAGGCAAAAGTCTACCGACTCATCTGAAATTAACAGCGAATACCCAGAACTTAGTATTCCCTGTAAATTCCCCTCTCCAGGGAATTGCATGGGAATTAGTGAATCCTTGCACTGTCAAACTGATATGTCCTGCTACAGAAGTAAAGAAAATATTGATTTTTGATAATGATTAGAATTTAAATAGTATCTCGGTGTCATTTATTTGTTGCTGACTTAAGAATACAATTATAACTCTTACCCCTTAATATAATGCATACTTACACAATATTCCTCTGTACTAAAAATTTAAATGTTTAGAGAATAGACATGAAGGGCATTTTGTTGTTTGTTTTTTATTTTTCCTGACTTCTTTAGCAGAAATGGGTGGGGATTAGGACATACTGGTTTTGGAAACATAACTTCACCCTTTCAGGTAAAATATTTATTTCTATGGATTGGCATCCACCTTCTCTAATAAGCGTCCTACCCTTTACCAGGCAAGAACCCCATTTACTGCACCGAAAGACGGAGAGCATCAACCACAAGCCAAAACCAAAAACACCCACCATACAGAAGCAGTCTGTTGAATAAGCCTCACCTGTTGTAATCTGATGTTAGGAAATACATTGCGTTTTTTGATCCTGATCAGTGTCTCGCAATCTGGATCATCCTCTCTGATACTATTAGTGTAAAACTCTTGGGCACATAAAAGTTTGGTGAAACAAAAATCAAAACTTTTGTGTTGGAAACAAACATGGAAAGAAGAAATCCATTGTTCTGTAACCTTCTCACCAAAGAATCTTCTAAACTTAGAGACGTATTCAGACTAGCGTTTTGAGAACAAAAGACTCCCTGAGGGGGAAAAAAAAAAAGACTTGGTCTCCAGTAATAATCATAATCACAATCATAATAAGCTTTCAGGTAGAAACTTCCTGCAGTTGGCTATTAAATATGTCTCCACCCCTGCTATTTTAAGAGGTATTCTTCTTCCTAACAAATGCATGTTTACTATAGGTTCCAAAGCCATCGACTTCAGGTATTACATTCATTTCACCTCCTTACTACTCTGTGTATCAGTTTCTCATTGGTGTGGGTCGTTGCCACCAGCACTTGTGCCGACTGTGCCATCTTTCTACTTATTCCCCATAAAAGTGTCATTGCTGTACTTTGTTGACAAAATTCACCCAGTTTTCTAAATACTACTTTTTCTTCATTTTCTATTACTTCTGCAATATGTGTTCACATTTATTGAATGGTTAACATAATTTCCAAGCCTACTGTGGCCTATATCCCTGTAGACGTTATGCGAAGATTATCAGAAAAAAAATCCATTTGTGTGTATGTATATATGTATATGTATGTGTGTATACATGTGCGTGTATGTGTGTATACATGTGTGTATGTGTATATACATGTGTGTATGTGTGTGCATGGGTGTGTATGAGTGCATAAATATGTGTGTTTGAGTGTGTGTTTATATGTGTGTATGTATGTGTGTCTCTTAGTAGGTATAATTATATCTTTTTCATACATCTCAGTTGAATCATGAAATTCATGAAATTAATGCTACAAGAACTTTTTTTTATATTTCTTTGCTTATTTATTTATTTATTTATGTATTTATTAAAGATTTCTGCCTCCTCCCCACGACCGCCTCCCATTTCCCTCCCCTTCCCCCAATCAACTCCCCATCCCTCAGCAGCCCGAAGGGCAGTCAGAGTTCCCTGCCCTGTGGCATGTGCCCAGCTGCATTTTTATATAGTATCATGAAAATTTCATTAAACTTTAAATAATTTTATAAGTATGACAATGTAAAATATAATTAAAAATAAATTTGTCAAAAGACAATTTGAAAAAAAAACGTGATGAGGTATCTTCATATTTCAAGTATACTAAAGAGGGATAATAACAAAAACATCATGGTGCAATCATAAAAACAGACACAGTAACCAAAGAAATAGAATTAAGGACCCACATAAAAAGCCAGAGACAGCCCCTAATGCTTTGACTGGCTTCCAGAAATCTACTCCTCATACTGGATTGCCTGGATTGCCTTGTCCAGCCTAAATACAAAAGAGGGTACTTACTCTTACTGCAACTGGATATGCCATGCTTTATTGATACCCATGGGATGCCTGCTCCGTTTTGAACAGAATCAGAGGAGAAGGGGCAGTGGGCAGAGGGAAGGTGGGGGAGAGCAGGAAAGGCAAATGTGGTTGGGCTATAAAATAAGTAAATATTTAAAAAAAATTATTGTGGATCTAAATTTAAAAGATGGAAAAATAAGGCATTTAAGGAAAACAAAAATATTACTATAGGACATATATATAATAAGAAATGTCACAGAACAAAATAATCATTCAAGAAAAATACAAATATGTCTTTATAAAGGTTATTTAAAAAACCTAAAAGATAAAAGTAATTGAAGTGCCTATTATACAATTAACAGATACAAAACTGGGCAAGATCCTTCCTTTATCATATAACTCCACCATAAAAATAAGCACTATTGAGTGTTACCACATAGATGAGACTCCAAAGCATTATACTAAATTAAAGGAATTGGGCACAGGAGAGTAATTCTTGAATATCACAGTTACATTAAATATTCAGAAGAGGCCAACTTTTGAGATCTGTAAAGCAGATTAGTCACTTTCAGCTTCTAGACATAGATGGGGCTAAGGAGCAAGTGTTTAATAAAAACAGGCCTTTCTTTTGCAGAAATGTAAATGTTTAAGGAAATAAAGTAGGAGTATTGTGAATGTACATTCCTCCCTAAAAGTACTGAAATGCCAGTGAACAATTTTACCTCGGTTTTTGAAGTTCAAATTTTCAAACTCTTCATACCTATCTTTGTTAGCGTTTTCAGTGCTGCGACAAGACACTATGATCAAAATGTAAGTTGGAGAGGAAAGGGTTTATTTGACTTCCACATCGCTACTAAGCATTGCAGCAAGTCAGGACAGGGAATCAAACAGGATAGGATCCTGGAGGCAGGAGCGGATGCAGGGGCCATGGATGGGTGCTGATTACTGACTTGTTCACCATGGCTTGTTCAGCCGGATTTCTTATAAAACTCAGGACTACAGCTTAAAGATGGCCCTACCCTCAGAGGACTGAACCCTCCCCATCAATCACCAATTAAGAAAATGCCTTACAGTTGAATCTAAGGAGGACATTTCTAAATCGAGGCTCCCTCCTTTCAGAAAGCTAATTTGTGTGTCAAGTCGGCGTAACTCAGCACAATACCAGAACACCATTCAGAAAATCAAGCATGAATGCAAAGCCTGGAGCACATTTACACCTTATATACTATTGTGTATGACTTCTGTCTTAGATACTGAAAAGACTTCTACATGAGTAATCAAAGAGGAAGAACCTAGCTTTAAAGCCTTGCTAAAATGCTCATACAGACAGTTCAAAATAGAAATACAAAGTGGTCAAAACTGCATTTGAGAACAGGTGAAATTATTAGTCATTTCAAAATTACAATCAAGACACAATACAATAACTAAGTACACCTATCAGTCAAAATAGATAAAATTAACATCAGACCTACAAAATATTGGTCACTTGGGATCTAACTGGAAGTTGTTTTAAAAGATATAATTATGTTTATTTCAACAACCAATCCGGCTCACATGAAAAAGACAGTGAGAACGATCATAGAAGCTTCTCAAAAATATCTCATTTAAATTTTAACTTGTGTGTGTATGCATGTGTGAGTGTGTATGTACCCATCCATGCATGTGTATTGTGAGTACAAGTGCTGCTGGATGCAGATGTGATCATTAATCCTCTGGAATTGCAACTGAAGACAGTTGGCACCTGTCTGGTTGCTGGGAACCAAATTCAGGTCTTCTTCAAGATCAGCACATGGACTTGACTACTGAGCCATCTCTGCAGCCCTGATCATAGTACTTTATGTACAATGTTCCAGATATACGTAGTCCTCATAGCTTTTAAAAAGAGAATACACAATAAAATCATTCCTGATTCATCCAAAGGACACTATTTAGCAATAAAAATAAACAAGTGTTTAATAAGCATTTTAGCATATGTGAAATTGAAAATAATTATTCTAATTGAGAAAAAAGCAAAGTATTGAACAGTTTATATTTTAGGATTCCTATGAGATATTGTATCATAGGAATTAGATGTATCTACTGAGATGGAAAAATCAACTGTCCAAAGCCTAGAGGGTGCTATGGAGTGAAGAGAGAGGATTCTTTTCAAAGAAAGTTTGAGGTACACACGCTTATTCACTAATCAAAGGTTTTGCTTTCCTAGGGCATTATCTATAAACTAATGTAGGTACTATTGTATCAGAATCCAAGTGCCCTTTTTTTATAATGCTAAGAAAATAGGTATATTATTATATGCTAATTCTGTGCACTATCAAATATAAAGCCACTGTAAATACATGTTATTTGAACTGGAATATTGCAGAAGACTTTCCTAAGATGTGTGCTTTATAATTGCTTGGAACTGGAAATAACCACTAATGAGGGAGACCAGGAGGAAATTCTGTTTCATTTGGAACATATATGGATTTGCCAGAGCTACTTAAACATAGTTGGGAGATCTTACAATTTTTTTTAAAGCAAGGCATCAAAAGACAAAACTAAACTATATTATTTAAAGATGGATTCAGAAATACTATCTCATTTTAAGAAATCAATCATTAATATAAGAATAGGTAAAAGGGTCATAGAGAATTTATGAAAACAAAAGTACAGATTGCAGACATAACTACAAAACTGTGTTAAATTTTCATGTTCTTGCATTTTATGTAGATTGCCATTCACTTGTGCAAGTATAAAACTGAACTTTAATCATTTTACTTTAGAATAAAAAACAGTAAAAATCTATTATATTCTCTTGTTGTATGTACAAATTTGAGATTTTTTTTTCTACCTTAAGAAGATTGAATGTATGTAAGACATCGGACTCTGGAAGAATAGCCAATTAATGAGGCCTAGTACATAGATAGCTATCGATCTATATTCTAATCAATTATAATCAATTGTTTAAATTATACTAAGGCCACCATTTTGAAAGAGATTGGCTGGGGAGGGCGCTCCTGTATCTTTCTTTCATGGTAAGAGAATCTGCAATAAGCTACTTTCATATCTACCCGCTTAGCAGCTTGATTCTATTCTTGAACTGATGGCTGTTTGACATTCCATGATGAATGGTATGTGGTCAGCAATTTCAGATTTTTCCGTTACTAGAATTACATTTCTAATGTAAGGATGGGTTATTATTAGCTAAAGCTTTTATTTCCTGGGATTAGGTAAAATGAAAAGGGTTATTTCTGTTGATACACCCCATTTCACTTTGCAATGCAACTATTCAACTGTAAAACATCCTTAGATTTCTATTTGAATGGTCAAGGAATGGCTGATTATGTGTTATTGGCCTTTAAAGGGCCAGTGTCACTAACAGTCAAAACAAAGCAATTCGTTTAATAATTCCGTAGCCAAAAACACCTTTTACATTTTCTTTCATAAAATGACCATGTAATAGCATGGAAAAAACTTCAGACATTTAAAAATGCAGCAGAAACTGTCTTGCCTGTGGGTAGTGTCAGAAGAAATTTTACTTTCAAGACTGAAGACAGAGATTCTTTACATTGGTTAAGTGAGTTTTCACCAAAAATTTAGCAGTTACCTGCATTTAGGGAAATGTGGACGCATTTGTCCTTATTGGGGCAAGCTACAGAAACCGTAAAACCACTTTTGCCACAAAGAATTGGCTCTGCACTGTGGACGACAAGAGCAGAATGAACACATGACATTACTGCCTGCATTTTCTGTCTCTTTTACTTTATCCCAGTTTGACTCTGCCCTTGACTCTGCCCATCAAATCTTCTCCCCTATTTTGACTGAAGGCACAGTAACAAGACAGGGATTCAAACCAGCTGTCCTCTTGGATCTCAGGAACAACAATAACAAAAAACCCTCCGAGAATAAAATCACCCTCAGCCCCTGTTACATCAGAAAAGGCTGTCATCTTTGAGAGCAAGGTGTCGTCATGGATAGAAGTTACCATCTCTTGAGGGCCATGTTGTTCCCTTAAGCAATAAAGACTTTTTCAGACAACCTAGAAGGATTCGAGTTCAGCTCGGTCTCAACTACTCTAAGCAGAACCACACCTTGGCCAGAAATGATTAAGCATATTCTTGTCCTGTTACCTCAATTTTTCCCTTAATCAGACTTTCTCATTTATGTATAAACATTGCCTGGTTAGCATATTTGGATAAGAGGCTATTAACACTAAATATGAAACAAGAGGAGGATGGATGACGGTGAGATGGTATCTGAAAACTTCAAAATCTAGCATTAATAATCAAAATCACAAAAATGAATGACACGGTGTGAAGATTAGGTTGGATTATAACTTGGTGGTAAGGTGTTTGATTTGTTTGCTCCATGTAAGGACTTCAATTTCTTAGGGCAAGGCAAAATTTTAGTAACAGCCAAATAGTGGTTTAAATACATCTTATCCTCTTATATTGCCATTTTGTTCTCATGCATGTGTATGTATGTCTGTGTGTGTATATGTGTGTGCTTGTGTATGTGTATACATTTATGCCTGCGTGTTTAACTCTGTGTGCGCCTGCGTGTATGTGTCTCTGTAGGTGTGTTTTCGCTTGTCTGTGTGTCTGTGTGTGTGCCTGCATGTGTGTATTTGTGTAAGTGTGTCTGTGTGTGTTTGTTTGTGTGTCTACATGTGTGTATATGTGTGCCTGCATGTGTGTGTGTATGTGTGTGTGCGTACCTGCGTGTGTGCATATAAAGACCAGAGGTTGACATCAAGTGTCTTCCTTGGTCACTGTACACCATATACATTAAACAAAGGCATCTTTTTTGGACATGGAGCTTAATGATTAAGTTAGTCTACCTAGCCATTTTGCCCTAAGGATCTAAGGATTTCCTGTCTTGCCTTCAAGCCCAAGGATCACAGTCATATTACACATCCTCCTGGTTTTTCTCTGGGTTTCTGGATTCCTGACTGATTTTCACAGTTGTACATGAAGTTTACTACCCACTGAGCCATCTTCCAGGCTCCACGTTAATTGCTTAAACATCGGGAAAACCTATGAATGTAGCCAGTAAATGTATTATTCAGAAAATACTGAATAGTCCTAGCTTTCTGACAATGACAATGAAGAAATATTTAAATATTAATTAATCAACTTAAAGCAGAGTTGATTTCCTGCATCACTTCTCATATTCAAAATCTCTAAAAGTTAGGTGAGAAATAAAAATTGATCATAACATTGAGTAGGAAGATAAGATTCTATTTTATAGAACATATTCTAAGCATAAGTATAAGGAAAGATCTCAAGCCTTCATGTGCACATAAGCACAGGTTATAACTAATTGTCCCTCTCTTTGCCAGTATGGCTTCCCAAAATGAAAGGTTCACAAGTACAAAACAGAAATGTAAGCAACTATTTCTCTGATGTCCTTTGCTGTTCATTTCCATGTGTGCACCTCATTCTAGATTTGTGTCAACTCTTCTGCCATTTCTTTTGGCTCATGTAGTTAGCAGATAAAAGAAAAAATAAGTTTTTAAAAAAGTGACAGTATCCAAGTCGGCTGAGCCTTCCTAAGTTGGCAACATAACTTGCTCCATAAGTCCTTCCAAGGTCTCCACTTTACAGTAGAGAAAGCTGGGATGGGTTCAGATCTCAGCTGAGCCCATGTAATACAATGAGTGTCACATTCTCCACTCTCCTGTCATCTGCTTTTCTCTTTGTTCTTTTCTTCAGAAAAAAAGAATGATATCCTGGAGTTTAAAATGCAGAAACAGTTTTTTTTAACACTGTCTTATTTAGGGTTTTTATTGCTGTGAAGAGACACTGTGACCACAGCAAGTCTTAGAAAGGAAAACATGTAAGTGGCGTGGAAGTTTACAGTTTCAGAGCTTTGGCACATTATCATCATGGTGAGAGCATGCCAGTTGGGAGTATGGCAGCGTGTAGGCAGACATATGCTGGAAAAGTAGTTGAAATCCCTTCATCTGGACTCACAGGCAACAGGAAGTGGTCTGTCTCACCGGGTGAAGCACTAGCATAGGAGACTTCAAAGTCCACTCCCACAGTGATACACTTCTTCCAACAAGGCCACACCCACTCCAATAAAGCCATATCTCACGTCAGTGTCAATCCCTTTGGGGGCTATTTTCTTCCAACCACCACAAATACCAAGACCATCTTCATGCTGTTTTAAATTTTATCTCTAACTAACACATAGGTCTATTTATGGGCCACAGTGTGGCAACTCAGCAAACTAATAGTGTATAGAGATAAAAAGGATCAGATCATGGAAATTGCTTTAAACATTTCTTTAAAAGTGATCTGTGAGCCGGGCGGTGGTGGCACACGCCTTTAATCCCAGCACTTGGGAGGCAGAGGCAGGCGGATCTCTGTGAGTTCGAGACCAGCCTGGTCTACAAGAGCTAGTTGCAGGACAGGCTCCAAAACCACAGAGAAACCCTGTCTCGAAAAAATAAAATAAAATAAAATAAAAAAATAAAAAATAAAAGTGATCTGTGTGCATGTGTGTGTAAGGTTCAATGCTGTAGAATATTCCTGTTGTCCACTGTGAAGAATTGTTGCACTCAGTGTTAATAAAGAGTTAACTGGCCAATAACTAGATGTTAGATGAGTCTTGGGGATAAAAAGAACACAGGGAAGAAGGAGGGGAGTCACCAGTCAGATGCAGAGGAAATAGGAGATGAACATGCAATGCTAAAAAAAAAAAAGGTACTGTCACATGGTAGACTGTAGGTAAGTATTATGGGTTCATTTAAATTGTAAGAGCTAGTTAGTAACAAGCCTAAGTTATTGGCCATCAGCCAAGCATTTATAATTAATAATAAGTCTCTGAGTAGTTATTTGGGAGCCAGCTGGCAGTATAGATATGAGTGCTGGGACAAACAAAAGTCAGCCTACAGCGCAAAGTCTCCTTTTCTAGGCTTTGCAAATAATAAAATTAGCTTCTTGTTAAATTTAGTTATCGTACAGTACTATAGAATATTAGTTATTCCTCATATCCTATAACACCCAGGTACTCAACAATTTCCTTGCTCTCTCCCATCTATGCTGCTTCTCTTCCCCCCCTCACACACTTCAAGGTCTCACTAACTCCTTTCATAGCATCACTTCTATGAACTTAACTTTTAACTTCCTCATCTAGGTGAAAGTGTTAATATTTGCATTTCTTGGTACCCCTGAATTAGAAGTTACATTTTCGAGGTTGACTGCCCATTTAGTCTACTAATCAAAACTGACCACAAAACTTACAGAAATGCAACTCTGACTTGGAAATGGATTTCTTCCTTTTCTCATGTAGAATAAATGCATTCGATAATTCAGTAAGACAGTAAGCACAAAGTGAACACAGCTTTATAATGCAGATGGATCCTCCTACATACTCAAAGCAATAGTAATCCTACCTCAACTTCACTTATCATGGAAGCTGGATAATTGCTTTCAATAATGCCTAGTTTGAACAAAGGTCAACCTGCTTCAGGTACAAAGAAATATGTAAGGGCATAGTGGGTGATACTCCAAATGACTCAGTTTTCATGTGTGTGTTTCTTCTCTCATAGTTTAAATAGCAAGCAAAGAAAATCTACAGTTGGCATAGTCTTTAGATCTAGCTGTCCTTGTCTCAGCCTGACTTTATGCACCAAAGAAACACTTCACCATCATCTAATGTTTTGATTAAGGTACTCGATAAGAGAATGTTTTTTCTACAAAACAACCTAATGCAATTTAATTATGAATTGGAATTGAAGCATAATTCACTGTTTCAAAAGTGCTCATGATTGTTTAATTGTATTTTAGTATGTATTGCTCTTTTAAGGCAACACTGCCCTCCTTAGCGGCTCTAGAAAGAGGAAGGGCAATTTAAATGCAAAATGTCTTTTTTTTTCCAAAGAAGGTGTAAACCTATGAATGCATCATTGCACATGTGGATGAGCCTTTCATAAAAATAGAAAGTGAGTAATGAGAGACATCTACTTCTCCAATATGACTGCTTATGAAGTTCTGACAGGCGCTTTCCCCTATGATTAAGTAATACTCAACAGTTCTTTTGCCAGAAATATTTTAATTTAATTGATAAATTTTATTTGATAATAATTATTTTATATTTCACAAACCCAGATATTCTTCCTATTACTTAAATAACGGAATAAAACTATCCTCTTGTCTTTTTAGTCTTTACTTTAATAAAGAACTAATTTGGAAAATGGCAATGCCTCCCAAACATCTGGCTGTGAGACGGATTTAAGAGTGTATTTTGGATATTGACATCCCCAAACTTATTTATCACTTGAGGCAAGAAATATGCTTAATATTTTATGCAGAGTATTCCAATATTGTGACATTTGCGCTGCTGTAAATACAGAAATCTGTGTACATGCTTGACTCCTAAAAATGGTTACATCAGTGTCCACTAGGGAGAGCTGCCTTACAGCGCACCACAAAACCACTTGGGGCAAGTCCTACCACCTCCAAATAGTAATAGTAATGGAAAAACAGCAGTACTAACAAGGCTTCCCAAGAAATCAGAAGTTGAAGAACACCTTCCAAATAACCAGGGTATTTATGTGATTTCCAAATAATAAAACTACATAATTATGAATTTGAGTGTTTTCTATTGCTTCTCTATTGAATGAGCATTATTAAAACTGTTTTTATTGTCTAATTCATTACTTTGTTTGGGCCAAGTACAGGTAACTTTATAATAATATTCTTGGTTAAGCAATAAATACTCTGCACATTATATTGACTAATGAAAAAGCTGAGTTATGAAAAAATTAAAGATTTATATAAAGGCTTATGAAGGTAATGTGTTGCTTCTAAACAGTAAAGATTATTAATGAGATAATAGCTGGAAGAGCCAAATAGTTTTCATTGTGGTGCAAAGTCAATAAACTGTTCCACACTTTTAAGAAAAGAGTATATAATTTAAAGATTACGCTGTATTTCTAATAAAAGTTGGCAATTTTAATCACTATACTTTGGGGAAGAGTACTTGTATTGGATTTTTAGATGAGTCTGCAGATTGTTTTAGTCTTGTTTGAAAGGGGGAAGATATAAAATGATCATTGAAACTGTCTAAATTTCCCAGCATATATATATGTATATATATAGATGTGTATATATATACACATATATATGTTGACATAGCTTTAATAACTAAGTGCTTAAAATATATGCTTACTAATTTTATATTACTCCCTCTTCCAGATTATACATTTTTAAGAAAAATTACAGCTTCTTAGGATTTAAAATGACTTTGTTTGAATATATTCATATCATTGGCCTCAGTTACATATGCCTGTTGATTTTTGCACAAAATTAACTAATTCTTTTTTCTTTCCTTCCCTCTGATTTTATTTACTTTCCATATCATTTAACTTTAGCTCTAGCCTGACATTTTTTTCTTTCTATTTTGCAAGCAAGTTTAAAAAGAAATGTTATTAAATAAAGGAATTCCATAAATATTGGTGGAAAGTTATAAATAGGTTGTCTTTGGTATTTGTCAACATAGAGTTCTTTCAATTAAAATATTTCCTGGCTACCACAGCGTGGAGGCTGTGGAAATTGGCTCCACATCCAGCTGGCTGATTCAGTAAGAAATCAGCTGGCCTCAATTTAGACTTCTTTTCTTTTAAAGCAGTGCCAAATTGAGGATTAGTACATTGTGGAGAGGGGGGCGGGCAGCCCCACCCCTGATAGCCATTCTTCATTCCCTAGAATGGGCTTGCCTTCCCAGCCCCAGCTGTGCACTGAATTAATCGACACGGGGAGCTTCTCTACACAGTTTTCAACACGCTCATCAGGTCCTGTGCCACTTCTGACAAAAACAAAATGTGGCTCTGGCAATTCTAACCCTGGAGATTTCACTCAGACCCTGAATATAAACATGCGTACCCTAAATGCCCACATACAGACAAAGTGCTTCAACTGCAGAGTGGGTAAAGAGTCAACAATTTTGTCAAAACTCAGGGAAAGTGAGTGAGAGCAACAAATCTGAGCTTTTATTAAACAACCGGTCCATCTTGGGAAATGGGTGTGATTGTACTTCTTAGATGGTCTTTCCAAACAAAGCACATGGGAATAATTGAGTTGGAAGACAGTGTGAGGAAAGATACTCTCGCCAGTGCCTTCTACAAAAGGTTTACCAATTTATTAGAGCTTTCTTTGCAGGATAGTTTCAACCAAATCACCCAAGCTAAGATAGAGTACACCAAGATTATTGTCTATAGCTGATATCGTCTTGAGCCTGTGAGCAAATTAAGTGAGTTTATGGTTATTTTGTTCTTATATAAATACAAAAGGTCACACATATACATTATATTTTGTGCCATTGTTCTTATTACACTGAGATTAGTCTTTACATAGTCTTTACTTCTTAAGTAAAACTGAAGAAAGTACCTAAGAAAGTGGTTTAGGGTTCTGATCTCACTCAAATTGAGCCAGTGCACAATGTTGTTTAAGTTTCTGATCAGATCATCTGTCTATATCTACAAACACTATCCACAGGTCAGACATGAAGTTTGCGTCTTGTTTCATAATTGCATACCAAAGATATTGTGTTGCCTTTCTTATTAAGAATACTGTAAAAGTAAAGAAAGATTATTAAGAACTGAGGTTCAATGGAGAGCATCTTTACTAAGCATATTGTTCTGATAGCTTTTAATCTGATTTATAAATATATATAGTGAATCAAGTTCTTGATAAGTTATCCTAGGTAACTCTGTAGCAATCTTGCTAGTGAAATTATAGTCTGACAAAAATTTGTAATATCAAAGCTGTGCATAATTGTTTGTAAATGCTATGTTGTCTGCTGTTGTTTGTGCTTTTAGTTTTAATACATTCCATTACATTTATTTCTTAGTAAAAACCTGTATCTTACCACACCCCAAGTCTAAGGTTAATACCATAGCTCTCTCTAAGTACATCTCAGTCACTGAAAAGTGTTTTGGTTTTCCATGCTTTCTTTCGATTTCCCTAAGTTTTTGAAATTAGACCACAATATTATCAAAAAAATATAAAATATGTATTCTGAAAAACTCTAACAAACATAAGACTGCTATTTGTAAATTCTGCTTTATGTATTGACCTAAATCAGAATCATATTAAGATTTTTGAAATGTACAATGTTAGTCACATTGTTGATTTATATTATACTGTTAGGTCCTGCTTTCAATTTTAGGTAAAAATGAAAATTTAAATCAAAGAATTGGCTTGCAAATGTTAAAAAAAAAGAACCTGGCATAAAAAAAACATATTTGCTTTTTCTCTCCACAAAGGTGAATTTTAAAAATCAGTATTAAACTTGTGTGTTCAGAGAAAAACTAAAACAATGGCAAGAAGCAAACAGGAAAATAAATGTATTTCCGGAACAAAAGGCAATTTAGATTCCAATTGCTTTTGTAAAGATAAAATGGTTTCTGGAGTCAGATTAACAGTAGGAAAAACTCATTTGGACCCTGTGCCACTGTTGTTGAATTAGAATGTTGTTGGATCCCACAGGAAAACAAAGGGAAGTGCTTTTCATTTCTGGGCACTGTGTTTGAAAATGTCCAAGAATTGTGGGTGGAAACCAGATTGACATCAATGGTCGTAAAAAAGTGACCTTCTTCTTGATAGAAAAAGAAACAAATACAAGTTTTCCAGTGCACCTGGCATTTGGACATAAAGGAAGTATGTAGGGACAACCTGCTCATTTACAATGGATCTTAAGTATTGTTTTCAAATATTCCTGATGTTTATACTTTTGAGTCACCAGAGTCTAGTTTAGGAGCAGACAAAATCCATGAAAACAATACTGGGTGTTTTCTGCTTTGCAGCATCAGGGAAAGGCAGTGTGGGTACATTGGGCGAACTGTTCTTGTTTAGTGGCAGTGGGCTCCTCGTGCCTGTCAACACAGAGAACTAACAGGGCTTAATAAACTCATTGGTGACTCTTTCTCTGCCTGAAGCTGGAACTTCCCCTTGGGATGAGATGACTGGTTAATTTTGGAGTCATCTAATGTCTAAAATCTACCTCTTAAATACAGCTCTGTGAAGGGAGGGATCAAAGGGCTGCCCCTAATTCTGTCCTTTGTAGGACACCTTCCTCCCTTTCTCTTCTGCCATACTCATAACTTTCTATTAATACTCCTGCTGGTTTGTTATTCAAGCTTAGTTCTAAAACACAAAGACCCCAAAATAGGGGAATGTGTCTAACTTTGTATGTATTGGCATTATTAGAACTACGGTTTTATCAAATCACAGGTAGAATAATGTATTGATTATATTATAAAATGTATGTGCTTATTCTGTTTGAATGTGGTGCTCCCTGAGGAAATTAATAATACTTTTGCTATACAGCAAGAGATTGGATGAATTCTTATTTTCTGTGATTGTGATTTTCATTGGCATCAACCTATTTGTATTCTTCTGACTTCCTAGTTAGAATAGGAATTAGTTAATGAAATTAAGAACTGCTCACTTTTAGGAAAGTTCTTTTAGTAGGGGAAAATATAATCCTGAGAATACATATGCCTGTCTCTTTGTCTCTCACTCTTGTTGCTCTACTTCCTCCTTGAGATTGTTGCCTACATCGGTTCAAGAGGGCAGAGGGAGCAGAAGTGAGGAACAGGGTTAGAACGACTGTGGGTAAGATGGAGACAGCACTCCCTCCGGGAGACAGATTCCAGTGAATCTGCTCAATTCTATTACAGAGTATAAGAAATATGTAGGATAGGGGAGTCTGGGGACAAACCCTAATTTGTACTAAGTGGCACACTCTTTTCATAAGGCTTTGTATGTGGCAGTAGGGTCCTACAGGACAGCTCTTAGCACAAGTCTTCTCAGCAGGGATCTGTGCCAAGGGTCAAGCTAAAGAGAAATCAGACGGCTGGCTTAGAGACAGCTTTCAGATAAGATCATTCCTCAGACCCAGGGACATTTTCCAGATAAGGACAGGTAGAGGCAGGAAGCTTTTGCTGTGGTGGGAGAGAGTTTCCGTGTTACTGAGATTTGGGGAAATTTTTCTTTTTTTTTTTAAATATTTTATTTATTTACTATGCATACAATATTCTGTCTGTGTGTATGTCTGCAGGCCAGAAGAGAGCACCAGACCTCATTACAGATGGTTGTGAGCCACCATGTGGTTGCTGGGAATTGAACTCAGGACCTTTGGAAGAGCAGGCAATGCTCTTAACCACTGAGCCATCTCTCCAGCCCCAGAGAGACTTCAATCTCAACCAACCAGCAATGCCTTCCAACAAACTCATTTTTTGAGACCAAATTTCATGTCTCATGTAACCCAGAGCTTTCTTTAAGCTCTTGATTTCCCTGTCTGTTCCTGTCAAGTTCTAAGATTATATGTGTGCACCACTGTAGCTGAGGTACTTTTTTTGTTTTTAGTTAGGAAATTTTTCTAACATAATTCTTTTCTTATCTTTGAAATAAAAGAAAAATTGTATTTAGAATTTTCCTGGACTCTGCATGCACAACACAAGACAAATCATACCAATATATTTATACATTCATAACTTTATATGTAATTCATAAAATACCATTTTCATGAATTTTAGGTTTAGTTATTTGACTGTTTCTATTGAATCCTGGGTAACTGTTGTAACAGTAATCCTTTATTCTTGATTAGCACATTTTTATAGAGGGAATAAATAGCAAAGCCCCTTTCTGAAAGGAATTCATGTGGCACCTATATGATTATCGATATAAGTGATCATGTGACTCCATTTCTTGCTTTTCAGTAAGGAAAATTGGTTTTAATTTCATTCTTGCAAGTAAAACAAGAGATCACCACTTAATTTATTATAAGTTTTAATCGAGGCTCATAGTGACCTTTCATCAAAGTATTTAATTTGGTTGGCATGAAATGTTCATCTGTGTGCTGCTCAGTTGCAATGGTCATGACACAGCCTAGAACCCGCTGAAAAGAAAATCTTCAGAGAGAAATGATGTAGATCAGGTGTGACTACAGACATGTCTATGGGATATGTTATACAGATTGTTGGCTGATACAGGGAGACCAAGACCCTTATGGACAGTATCATTCTCTAATAGGATGATCCCCAACACTATATGAGAAGTGAAACCTAGCTGAGAGCAAGCAGGAGTGTGGATCCCTCTCTTGGTTGTTAGATTTGGCTGTGGTGAGATGAGCTGCTTGTGCTCCTGTTTTGATTTCTTCAAAATCATGAACTGTAGTCTTGAGTTGTAATCCAAACAAGCCAATATTTTCCCTATGTTGTTTTCTGTTGGAATAGATTTGTTGGATTTATATTGAGCATCTTTTATGTCATTCTTCACCCAGGTTTTTGAGTAAGGTCTCTGACTGAACCTGGAGCTCATTGTTTCAGTTAGAATGGCTGAAGAGAGAGCTTTCGGGAATCCAACAGTCTCTGTCTGCTTTCCACCCACAGTCCTGGGATTACAGATTGGCTTCTGCATCCAGCTGATCACAAGTGTGCCATAAACCACACACCAAGCTTTTACACCAAGCTCCTTGACAAGTATGTCATGTCTCCAATCCTGAGACTGCTTTTTAAAAGCAATTATATATCAGATATTGCATTTAAAGCTGAGCCAAGTTTACAAGCTATGGAGACACTAATATACTCCATTCTTTTTAATACTTTATACTTTAATTTTGGCTGAATGCTTTTGATGACACAGATACTAAAAATTGACTTGTTTTGAAATTGTTTAAGATATATAGGTATAAAGTTCTAGTTAAAAACTATATTTCATTCCGGACCATGTAGATTAACATTCTAATGCCTTTTAATAATGTGTGACACCACACAGATTTGCAAATCTTTCTCAATTCTATTATTACTTACATAAAAGTATTTTGATTGCTTACATATTACTTACATAAAAGTATTTTGATTGAAAAGTCAAAAGTTTTTCACTCGGTATCACATGTTTTAATGCTCAGTTTATAATAGTAAATATTAGAAAAAGATCCACAAGTAAATGACACCAATACAGTGTAGAAAACAGTTCACACAAAGGGCTTTTAGATTCCTTTATTTAACTCTATTCCTTATACTAGTAACTCTTGAAAAATATTAGTAAAAAAAACTTTTAAATTAGCATTTTACTTTTAAATTGGCTTTGAATAAAATTAGTAAAAACCAAAGTCATGAATTTTGTCTTTGTAATATTACATTGTAATAAAGGAAAGGAGATATGAATGAATAAGCATGAAAACTGATAGTATTATATTTTATAGACTTTAATTTCTATTCCATATCTCTTATACCACATTTTAAACCACAATATCTTTTAAATACATTTTACTAAAATAAAGAACTAGAAAGTAGTGTTAGTTACAAATCAAATGACAATATATTATTAGTTCTAAAAATTTTTTATTTCCATGCATTTAAGCATAAATATTCATTATTTCTAGGTACACGCCTTGTATTTTATCTCTTTTCTTCCTTTAACTACTCATGAAGCAAGATAAGCGTTGCTCAGTAGCAATTCAAACATTTCTGCCCTTTTCTGACACCAATTGTTTACTTTCAGATCTTTCCATCTTTTACTTTGACAAGACAAGCAACGCCTCTCTATATGGAGATTATATTGGTTTTCACCACCAATCTGAGCATCCTTTAATATGTCTTTGTGGTAAGGTCTCAATAAAACAAGAATTTGCAAGTTAATTCTTGTAGTCATCTGTATAGACTATAATTTTAATGTAATTCTCTACTCACCTTCCAATTTATAGAAAATTACTAATTAACTGATTATTACTATTAAAGAGCGAAGTTGGTTATTCAACTGAGAAAATGTCTCTTTTATCCAATAAAGACTCAGGAATATCATTCCATTTCCATCTCTCAGTCCCCTGACTTAAGTACTAGTAAAATTAATTTTCTTAGTTAAACCTTCTGTTTTCATAGTGCCACATTTCTTTTTCCTCCTGAGGACTCAGAAAGAAAAATGTACCCCTGAGGACAATGGCATCAGGACGAGTCCTGACCCCAGAGTTTTTAAACAGCTATCTACAGAAGAAATAAGAATTCTCAACTTCAAAGGATCAAAGTCTAAGGTGGAAACCTTCAAACAAGTTCTAAAGTAAACAAATTTTAGAATGGGAAAGGAAAAGAAAGGAAAAATTGAACTTGTGGGAGGCAAGGGAAAGGAGGATTGACTGTCCAATATTAGTGTGAGATTTGTTTGTTTAAATAGCTTATTATATTTGCATTTTGATGACTCTTGTTTCCACACTCTGCTTCCCTAACACTTTCTCTCAAATAAGAAACTGTGTTTTCCTGCACGTCTACACTAATGATTCCACACTCAGCAAGGCTTGCACTTATTAAAGCTTTTTTATTGCCACTTTGCTTAAAGAGGTGTTTGAACTCTAGCAGGTAGGCAAATCCAGAGGGGGAATTCATTTGAAAGTATTCATAATGGAACAGAGAGATGAAAAACGAAATTATTGCTGTGGACTACATTTTCTTCTGATCTTTGCAGATACATCAGATTTCTGCTCTTTAACTCGGGAATATGAAAAGAATCTTCTCTTGGGTCCAAATAGCTAACAGTATAAAAAATGTACTCCCATTAATCATTGTGTGAATATAAAAATTAAGTTGGTAGTAACAGATGATATTTTTCAAATGTAGACTTATTCTTTCTTTCTCTTTAATAGGAAAATATTACAAATAGGATACATGGCACTAGAACACACTTATTATATGACATTCTAATAAGGGTTTCAAATTTTATATAATAATGTTATTTTTAGTAATTATTTTTCTTGAAAAGTTTGTGGTTTCTGAATTCTCTGATGTTTTCTTAATTTATAAAAGTCAAATGATGAAAATGGCAATGGGCATAGGGTATTACTGAATGGATTTTCTTGTTAGAAATATTTTCCTATCCCAGCCTCTGAGTTCCTCCCCAATTGACAGCATGACATTTTTACCATCTTTAGAAATGATGTTATGTCTTAAACTTTCGAATATGCCGTGATCATTTCAATCCTCATAGCTGTATCAGCAGTGGAAGATTTGAACCTCAAATTTTCTTTTAGGTACACAACTTCCTTAGTTTTTAACATTCATCAGCATTTACTACATGCCTGTTTTAAATGGCAAAATATGGCAGAATTCTCAAATGAGTTAAGTATGTATAAAACCTCATAGGAACATGGATAATATAAACTTATTTACAGAGTGACAAGGTTCCAATTATAGAAAGAAGAAAATACAGAAAAGTACTGGTTGGAGAGGCAATGAAAAGGAAATATTCCCAGGAACATTGGCAGATTGCACAGCAGATGGAAGATGAAGATTCAGTGAGAAATTCACAGGAAAGAAGCCCGAGAATGTGCTCCTTGTTCAGAAATCATGAACTCTCTTTTTGACCAATAAGGTGAGCAGGCATGTGACACTGAAGCAAATAGTGCAAAATGGGAACAACTTGGCAAAATTTTTTATGTATTGTCATGTTATCATTATAAAGCTTACACAATACTCCATTTTATTTATTACTTTAATCAGTTAGTTAACTTTATGGTTAAAATCAGCTAAGATGGGAAATAAAAATCATTTATTATTATAAGAAATATTTCATATTTCTCCTGTTTAATGTAAGCGGGAAAAGGACTCCTTTCCATTTCAACAGACTGTCACCTGCTTCTTATTTCATCAAATATGATTATTCTTTTATGGAAGTTATTAAATTGGGTAAATTTAATGCCTGAATGTGGAAGAAAGTAGGTGGAATCATGTAAGACCACACAGCTTTTAAATATCCAGTGTATGCAAGGAATTGTTCAAATACATAACTGATGAGTGGGATTTGCTATAAAAGTCATGCTAATGTGATCTGACTTTCTTTTCAGAACTGAGCAGTAAGTAAATATTCATAAATATCTTTGAATCTTTGAATCAGAAAACAAGACCATTTGACAAACAATGGTTCTGTCTCAAAAGCTAAATGCATTTTCTTCTTATACTTGAGTATTGCCTGCCCTTAGTTTCTGTTAAAGTGGTTACTTTTTGTACACCAAATTAGAGGCTAGTATTTACTGGTATAGGACAATTGTCTGTACTCTGTCAATTATATTTTAAATAAATGCTAATTGGCCAGTAGTCTGGCAGGAAGTATAGGCAGGACAATCAGACAGGAAGTAGAGGCAGGTAAATGATAACAGGAGAATTCTGGGAAGAGGATGCAGTCCTGATGCAGTCACAAAAGAAGCAAGATGTGACTGCCATGATGAATAAGGTACCAAACCAAGTAGCTAACAGACAAGAATAATGTGCTAATATAAGTTATAAGAGTTAATAAGAAGCCTGAGCTAGTGGGCCAATCAGTTTATCATTAATGTAGCCCTCTGTGTAATTTCTTTGGGACTTAATAACTGCAGGAGCAGGGCAGGACAGAAAACCTCAGTCAGCAGTTTCCTACTTTTACTCTTCTTTAAAGAGGTTCAATTTATCCCTACTCACCACTACCTTTCACTTTGACTTTAATTCTTTTTATTTCAAGATGAAAATTTTATTTCCCTATTGTTATAATTGACATATATACACTAAATATATAATATACATTTTAACAAAATGTAATATGGAAGGCCCTTAGAAGTAAAAATATGAGGGACTTTAATAATTTTAATATAATTATAATTTTATATATTTATAATATAAAAATAATTTTAATTTTCCAAAGAATAAATACTTTTTTCTACTTCTCAGTAATGTGAAATGTTAAACAAGTATTGCACAGCTAGCAATGTGAAGGATTTAAACACATCAGTTCACATAACCGCTCTGAGATCCTTATTAGATATAGGAGATGAAACCTCAGGGAAGTCAAAGGCTCTTCCTATTGTAGTCTAGCTAGCTGGCATTCAAATTCCCATTTTCATTTTAAAACACTTGTTATTTTAAAGAAAAGGATCTCAGGTTCTAAGATCACACATAGGAGGCATCACACATTTGTTTTAAAAATGCATGCTTCTGAATATCCATCTTGAAATTTTCAATGTT
This sequence comes from Chionomys nivalis, assembly GCF_950005125.1. NCBI lineage: Eukaryota > Metazoa > Chordata > Mammalia > Rodentia > Cricetidae > Chionomys > Chionomys nivalis. Next base: position 21,628,713 of record NC_080097.1, on the reverse strand, counting down.
GTGGAAAACATATACTATTGGGGATAAATGTAGTATCTGTTCTTATCAGTTTAATTCTAACTTCTCTCAGGTAGCAGTCAGGGTAGATACAAACTCTTTCATAAACTCAAGACTTCAGATTCTACAATACATCTCTAGATACTCTCATCTAAGCTTTACTCCCCACATCTAAGATCTCTTGAAATCCTGGATGATACTAATCAGAATTTCATTTCTGTAATTGTGAGCATTTTCCTAACAATTATTTCTCTCAACTTCCTCCAGTATTATTATCCTGTGTTCACCTTCAAGAAGATGCATTAAGTATTTCTAAAATAAGAATCTTACCTCACCATGAGTGCAAAAATCTCCATTATCTAAATGTCATTCAGAACTTTTCTCTTTTGTAGAACCACCACAAACAGACCTCAATCATATATACATTAAATCCTAAATTAAGTCTGCATTTGCAACTCTCTAGATACATGTGAAGCACATAGAAACTTTTCAATAAATATATAGTGATTTCATGAGAGGAAAGGGTAAAGAAAGAGAAGGAGGAAGTGAGAAAAATATAGAGAAAAGAGAACAGCAGTTCTTACTATACTTTCTAAAAAATGTTATTTTAGAGAGTACATATTTGTTTCTTTTCACATTCTGTCTACTCAGTGTATTCTGAATATATAAACTTATGTCAACCTGGAGAATTAAATCATAAATTAAATGTACAATAAGGTATATGATATAGTAATTGTAACAACAAAAAAAAAACCCGATGTTTGGTTGGCCAAAATATCCATTCTATAAAATGTACCTCCATTTTATAAGAGTAATCTAAGAATTGCATACATATTATCACTAACTAAATGTTACATTGTTTATGATTCCTATTTCAAATTAATAGTAAATTTTATTTATTTATTCAACAAAGAGTAAAATTCTCACTGAGGAATATTTCCCTGTTTTAATCAGCAGAAAGAATTCAGATCTCCAGACTTGTCTGCAATGGTTCTGAGAGCACAGTTACTATTTTGGTAAAGTGGAGCTTTACAAAGCCCACGAGTGGCTGGCCCTTCCACACTGTTGCATCTGGAATGCCTGCGATGCTCCAGGAGACTTGTCTGTCATGTCATTCTTTTTTTTTTTTTTTTATGTCAATCTCAAAAAATAATTTATTTCCAGTTGTATAAGACTAAATATAAACAAAAATGGGGCACATTTTAATACATATAAAAAGATTTTGAAATTTATAGCCCAAATTTGGCCTGCAGCAGTTGAAATTGCAAAGAATGTTTACTTTTTTTTTTCTTTCTGATTTTTATTAATTAATTAATTTAATTATTAAAGATTTCTGCCTCTTCCCCGCCACCACCTCCCATTCCCTCCCCCTCCCCCAATCAAGTCTTCCTTCCTCCTCAGCCCAAAGAGTAAGCAGGTTTCTCTGCCCTGTGGGAGGTCCAAGGACCACCCACCTCCATCCAGGTCTATTAAGGTGAGCATCCAAACTACCTGGGCTCCCACAAAGCCATTACATGCAATAGGATCAAGAACCCATTGCCATTGTTCTTCAGTTCTCAGTAGTCCTCATTGTCCATTATGTTCAGCGAGACCGGTTTTGTCCCATGCTTTTTCAGTCCCCGGCCAGCTGGCCTTGGTGAGTTCCCGATAGATCATCCCCATTGCCTCAGTGTGTGGGTGCACCCCTCGCCGTCCTGAGTTCCTTGCTCGTGCTCACTCTCCTTCTGCTCCTCCTTTGGATCGTGAGACTTCAGTCCAGTGCTCCAATGTTGGTCTCTGTCTCTGTCTTCTTTCATCGCCTGATGAAGGTTAATATTCAGGGGGATGCTTATATGTTTTTCTTTGGGTTCACCTTATTTGGAAAGCAGTGTGGCGGTTTCTCAGGAATGTCATGTCATTCTTGTGACTATTTAAAAACACTGTATTGAGGTCAAGGAAAATGGCTGCATTGTGATGATTTGTTTGTTCTCTAATGGGTACCTCCATCCTCAAAAATATATTCCATCCAAAATGATGTCATCAGAAAATATCTTTTCATCATGATAGGAAGGATGAAATATATGATAACACACTTAGTAGTTTCATGTTTCTAAAGACAATAATTATTATTTTGGCATTAATTTTGTACCATTGATTTTTTTTTTTTCTTTTTTCTGCTGCCCTTGCCAGTAGACCTTAAATCCAGGCTTCGATTTCTTTTGCATTAACTCTCCTCAGATATAATGATCACCATTTAACTTGGTGGTTACATAATCCTAGTGAAATTTTAATGTGGACATTTTGCATTAACTTTCTTCCCTTTAACAACAACAAGAAAAGGAAAAGGTGGCCCCCAAATAAATGAAACTCAATTTCACGGCACATTATCTCTTTCAATTCTTTCCTCACAGCTTTCATTTTCATTAAAATCACAGACAACCATAAATTAATAATTACTTCAGGTTGACTAAATGCAGGCCATACTATTTAGTTCTTGCTTTCCTACAGTGTCTCTTCTTGTTCATGCTGGAAAAAATGTTAATTTAGATAATGTGGTTTGCCCTTTGTCTTATCGCTCTCTTTTGCAGTTTCACTGATCTATAATGGTCTGTTCTTATTAGATAGTATTAACTTTATCCCTTGTTCAATCAAGCTTCACACTTTGCTTGGAAGATAACTATTGCTAACTCTCAATTGAAACGAGCCATTATCTATATATCTTTTATATTCCAATTCTTCCCAAACTCTGTGTTTACTAACTTACTTGTGATTCCGTGCGTACATAAATGCACTGTCCCTCAACTTAACATGTGTGGAGAGGCCCTTTAAAGGCAAATCGAAGTAGGTGCACAAAGGTCTAACCCTGTAAAATTGTGAAAGTTAAAGATTAACTGTTACTTTACACTTTAAAAGAGTCTAGCACCAACTGACTCACAGAAAGGAGCAGCAACTAAACATCCAGGCCTACTCTTCCTCTTGTTTCTCTAATATTTGAGAATTCCATTTAGCTTTAAGACAAGTTATTGTGTTGTTTCCTTAAACCCTACTTCCTTAGACAGCTTTTTAAGATATGCATCTATTTTTATAGAAGTCCAGAGGGAAAGCAGTTACACAATCAGACATTAGTACACTGAGAACAATAAAGTCAGATCCTGCTGGCTAAAACACAAGTTAACAGTTTAGTCTCTGGAAACACTACTAATTGACACTGCTTTCACTTTCTTAAGTTTAGAGAAAACTAGTGGTTGTTTTGAACTAAGTAGAATTCTCTCGACACTTTACAATGCATACTACAGTGATAATTTCGGATAAATAAGTTTAACTTGGACTACAGAAAAATTACCTTGGTTAAAAATATCCTATATTTATCATTTTATTTCATTTCTTTGGAAAACGTCCACAATTTAATTAAGGATGTGACCGAGTGATCTTACTTTTACGCAAAGTATGTGACTTACACCAGAGCAATAATGAGCTCTGTGGAATCCTTAAGTAAATATTTCCACTTTATGCTTTGTGGGATAAAATGTCCTGATTATAACAACTCTCTTTTTTCCTTAATATTATGACAAATCATGTAATTTCTCTCATCCAACATGTACAAATCAGGCACGTTATGATTAGAAAATTCTATATTCATTTCTTCTCAGTTAATAAAAAATAGAACTTTAACAAGTAAACTTGATTAGTTATGAGGAATGTGAATCAGTAAGTATATTTTGACTTTCTAATGAACATTATGACAAATTTAAAACAGCGTTTTTAACTATTCATATGTGGAATTGTTTATTTGTGTAATTGTTCATATGTGTAATTGCCTCAAATTCTGCACTTTGTACTGATGTTTTTGAATTTTATTAAAATATGATTTCACTATTTAATTTTTCCAATGGCATTTCCTTAACTTGGATGAATCACATAAGACATGTTTACTAATGATTACACCTTCAAATTTTCCATGTGTACTAAAAACATAGCTGCCCTGAACTCCATAATCTGAAAAATCCCAAAGGAAGCATTTGAAATGAACTCAAACAATACAATAGTTTGGAATTGATCTGGGAATCTCATTTCCCTCTTTGTACCAAAGCTCAACTCTGTTTGCTATAAATATTATGAAACAACTTTGCACGTATTAACATCTTTCAGTGCTCCAGCTAAATAGCTGGCTTAATGACACAAATTTATTTCACAGACATTTTATTTTAACCCTTACATTCTGAATATTTTATTTGGTACAAAGGGATATTCAAATATATAATACTCGTGATTTAATTTTTTTATGCTTTTTAAAAAACTTAAGAGAAATAAATATGTACTGTATAGTTTCATCACTAATGGCAACTCTGTTAAAAAGAATGGTACATTAGAACAATAGTACATCTGTCATTTTCATTTTAGTTTTAAACTAAACATTAAACCCTTAAATAGGCATCTTCTACAATATACAAAGATTATTTTTAGTAATTTCTATTTTGTGGGAAAATATATTTTCAGTTATACTATAGGGCATTCACTTAAATATCCAAAGAGATATTTGAAATGTATTTTGTTTAGCAAATACTTTATTAATTGTTTATTTAAATGCTTTGTGATATGTCATAGTGCCTTTTTTGATTTTCAAAACAAATTGCAAGTAGAATTTGATTTTTATTTCTACTAACAACTGAGAAAACAGAAAGAATATTCCTATATCATTCTATAAAGTCCAATTGTTTAGAAAACAGCTTATAATTTTTAGAAAAGATGCCACAAGAAGTTTTGCTACTGACAATAGTACGTTGTGGCTAATGCTACTGACATTCAAATTGCTGCCTTAACATTTATGAAAAAGCAGTGATCAAAATGGAAACACTTGGGAATGTGTAGGATTTCTTGTGTCCTGTGCATAGAAAAAAATATTTGGCCACTCAGTCAAGAGACATCAACTTTGCTGAGGATCATAATCCATTCTGATGCCATAACAAAGCAGGAAAGATTAATGAAGATAGTTCTTGGAACAAACTAAACTTTATTTCAAGTTACATACTTGTCATAGATCCTAGAAAATGGACAGATCATGAAGGATTTTTTTATCAGGGAATTCATAATAATCTATTGACGTGGTTTAAATAGTGGAAAATCTTTCTTCAAGCTTCCAAATGGTTGAAATAACAAAGTAAATATGTCTTTTTTTCTTCCTTCTTTCTTTTCTTCCTTCCTTCATTCCTATTTTCCTTCCTTCCTTTTCTTTTTTGCTTCCTCCCTCCCCAATTCCTCCCTCCCTCCCTCCCTCCCTCCCTCCCTCCCTCCCTCCCTCCCTCCCTCTCTCCTTCCCTTCCTTTCTTCCTTTCGTTCTTTCTTTCTTCCTTCCTTTCTTGTTTTATTGAGAATAGGTTCTTCTCTCAGGCAATACATCCTGACCACAGTTTCCCTTCCCTATCTTCCTTTGAGCCCATCAACTTCCCCTCTCAATCAGATCCACTCCTCCTTGTTTCCTCTTCAGAAAAGAGCATGATTCCAAGAGATGACATTCAAACAAACAAACAAACACAAACAAGTTACAACAAGACAAGACAAAAGCCCTCTTATGGAGACTGGACAAGACAAACCGATTGTAGGAAAGAAGTTTCAAGAGCAGGCAAAAAATCAGAGACAATGTGTTCAGATTGATATTGAGGTCTTTGATCCATTTGGACTTGATTTTTTGTGCATGGTGATAGATATGGGTCTATTTTCATTCTTCTACAGGTTGACATCCAGTTGTGCCAGCGCCATTTGTTGAAGATGCTTTCTTTCTTCCATTGTATACTTTTAGCTCCTTTATCGAAAATGAGGTGTTCATAGGTTTGTGGGTTAAAATCCGGGTCTTCTATTCGATTCCATTGGTCGACTTCTCTGTTTTTTATGCCAGTACCATGCTGTTTTCATTACTGTAGCTCTGTAATAGAGTTTGAAGTCAGGGATGGTAATGCCTCCAGAGGTTCCTTTATTGTATAAGATTGTTTTGGCTATCCTGGGTTTTTTGTTTTTCCATATAAAGTTGATTACCCACTGAGACAGTGGGTCTGATCTATTGGGAGCTCACCAACGCCAGCTGGACTGTGACTGAAAAAGCATGGAATAAAACCGGACTCTCTGAACATGGCGGACAATGAGAGCTGATGAGAGGCCAAGGACAATGGCACGGGTTTTGATCCTACTTCATGTTCTGGCTTTGTGGGAGCCTAGACAGTTTGGATGTTCACCTTCCTAGACCTGGATGGAGTGGGGAGGACCATGGACTTTCCACAGGGCAGGGAACCCTGACTGCTCTTGGGGCTGGAGAGGGAGGAGAAGAGGAGTGGGGGGAGGGGGAGAGGGGCGGGAGGAGGGGGAGGGAAATGGGAGGCGGGGGAGGAGGCAGAAAATTTTTTTTTCAATAAAAAAAAAATCAGAGACAATACCCACTCCCACTGTAAGGAGTCCCACAAAACACCAAGCTAACAGCATAATGTATATGCAGTGGAGACTCATGCAGGCACGCTATTTGTTGCTTCAGTCTCTGTGACCTTATTTGAGCTCTGCTTAGTCGATTTGGTGGACCATGTTCACCTGGTGTTCTCCCTCCCCTCTAACTCCTACAATCTTTTCTCCCTGTCTTCAGTTGAGTTCTTGATCTCCTTGAAGAGAAAACTGATGGAGACATCCAAGTTTGACTCTCTCTATATATAAATCTTACAGAGGGTGTTTACACTGGCCCCTATCAGCTGCTGGAGGAAGCCTCTTGAAGATGACTGATAAGCATAGCTGAATATCATTGGGAATCATTTCATTGATATTTTTCTTCTTAGCCAGTTGTGTTTGCTTCTACTCTATATCTCTGGGTCTGGACTCCTGTTACTCTCCTTCCAGGTGATGTAGGGCATTGACTCTCTCTCTCAGACTGTGGGTCTTAGGTTAAACCAAACATTGGTTGACCACTCCATCAAGTTCTGTGGTACCAATGCCCCAGCACATATTGCAGTCAGAAGAGATTGTAGATAGAGGGTTTTGTGACTGGGTTGGTGTCCTGATTTCTCTTTTGGTACATTGCAGAGTACCTTCCCGCACTAAAAAGATTTGACATAGTGTTGAAGGCCCCTTACAGGCACCATTCTGACCTCTCTACATTCAGTGAGAAGTCTGGGAGTTATCCTCAGCTATGGAGCCCTGCTATCAGTTTACAGAGGGTGAACTGTGTCCTAACATCATCCTGGGTTGTTTAAGGATGTCCTTGCTACACCATCCACCTTCTGAACCCTGGCCAACAGCTCAACCGAATTCAACCCAGTCCCACCACTAGCTACAAAAGATAAATACTTCAGACTCTGTAACTCCATTACCAGGAGTCCTCACTAGGGTCACCCTCAAAGATTGCAGGAAGTATCCACTACCCCAGGTTTCCACATTATCCCATAAACCCCCTACACCCAATTCCAGCTGTCTTTCCCTGCATTCTTTCCCTCCACCCATCCATAAACCTTCCCTCTCTTATCCCTATCATCCTCCAGTATATTCACAAAATTATTCTAAAGAAAATGTGTCTTAAAGAATTATGAATGCACAGTGATTCTAAAAAGCATTTAGTATATTACCAGCAGGCAATAAATATTGTAAGGTTTGGGAGGTTAAAAAAAATCATATGGGTATAGTTGAGGATTGAGATCGTTAGTAAAATGCATGTCTAGCAAATGAAAGGTTCTGGGTTCTGAGTTTAATTCCTAGCTCTTAAAGAAAAACAACAACAACTAAAAAAAAATAAATAAATCAACATTGGCACAACTATATGGAGAAGAAAAGTAGAAATGCACTGGCAGGAATCTATTTCCGGAGATAATATATGATATCACTGGCCTTTGCAGGGGGAGGTGATTAAAAATACATAGAAAACTCAGTCTCAGTGGTTACATTTTCCTCAGAATGTCATAAATTCTGATGTACTAAAGATCATTACAGTCACATGTCTGGGACATTAACAGAAAAAAAAAGTGAGATTTGACACTATATAACTAATTATCTTCAGAATGAATAACATATATGCCTACAGTCAATACTGCTGGCAAAAAATCCCAAAATATCAAGAATATTGGTTGAAAATAATAAAAATTAATACACAGCAATAACTTGCATAATAGTCATTATTTTGTTTAATTTCTATGTACTATCTGATTTTATTCATATACTGATTAGCAGATATGAAAATTTTCTCTTATTTTTAACAGATTAGGGAATACATGCTTGACATTATAAAATAACTCTTACTTAATATAGTTCTGAAAATGAAAGAACTCTTATTTCCAACAAGTTGACATGAGAACGAACTGTTTTAACACTGCATTTGATGATATGTTTGAACTCCAGATCTTTTCAGAAATATTCCAAAAGAAAGAGAAGGAAGACATAGAAGTCACATTGTTCTAAAATCTCTTCAAAAGTTTTCAAAGGCAATAAAAGTTGGAGAAGATGTAGCCAAAGACATACCAGAAGTAATCTACTGAGATGTGAAACACCTTTGTTCAAGTTGAAAGACACATTCAATGTGGCTGACAGCCAATAGGAAATCTCACAATGAGAGAAATCATGACATTGCATCAACATAAGGAAAAACATCCTAAAGTCTCTCAAAGAGAAAGAACTGGGGCTAGTCTTCCCTTTTTGATTCCAGAAGGCACCCAATTCCTGAAACATTACACCCTTAAAACTAAGTTTTATTTATTACTATGCTATAATGCACATGTAAATGCAATATCAAAATAATTTCAGATATATTAATAATACTGTATTTATAGCAAGAGTTATAATTTTCCCTAAATCAAGTTAATTAAAAAAGATTTTGAAATAGCATTTGGATGACAATTTAAGGGTGATATTTTGTCTTAATGGAAAGAGAGATATATAAATAAAATTAGTAGGATGTTCAAAAGTAACTGTGTATGTTCTCTATGTTTAATGAGTTGAGATGATGACAAGAAAGTTCTAAACAAGAATAAGTAACACAAAGTATCTTTTAGAAATTTAAGGAGAAAAAATAGGTATAAATGTAAAATACTAGAATATACAAAGAAATAACAAGGGAGCATGGTCAGCCTAAGGGCTGGGGTCCTAGCCTGCCTTTGCTCCATTTTGCACTGCTTTAGTAGAACATCCCCAACTGAGTAATCTATGAAGAGTAGAGATTTAATTTTCAATTTCATGGATAAAGGAGTTCAAAGTTAAAGTCCCAAAACCTGATGGGGATTTCCTCTCCACACAGTTTTGTGAGACAGTTACAACTCATCTCTGAACATTACTGCTGACTTCACTATCTACACATAGTATGTATACCAATGTATTTTCATGTAATAGAAGCAAGAAGCAAGCTTCTTTAGATATATCACTCTTAAATAAGAGTCCCATAACCCTGTCCTTAAGCTCGCCAAAAACAAACTTTCTGAGGAGATCATCACAAAGTTAAGGGTAAATACCCATCTTCCGTAAGACCTGTTTCTGTGTCATTTTGTTTCTAGCTCTTATGATGAGCACACAAAAGCACTGCCAGGACTTAGAGTGCTTTCCAGATTGAAAGGGAAATCTGAGTACTGAATCCATTTTGAAATTTTATTATATTTTAAATTATGTATCTTCATTTATACTGTATGGAAAATATTGGGACACAGAAAAATAACTCTCAGGAAAATGGACCCAGGCATCTGGTGGATTTTTGATTAGCACTGGTTTTCTCACATTATCACGTGGGTTAAAATATCCTCCTTTTTTACATTCACGTACAGATTTCATCTTTGTTGAGCACGGACATTCTAATTTGATATTTCTATATACCTCTGATCTTTGTATTTCTTTTATTTAGTATTGGAAATCATTATTGTTAGAATTGTAGATGATATTTTAAGCTTATTTATTTCCCACAAGAACCTAATGAAATTTAATTTTGTCTCTGATTGTGACCAATATTTATGACCTGAGAGCATAGGAATGCTTGACCTGAAAACTATAAGGTTAATCCTGCACATGAGAACTACCATTCATGGAAAAATGCATGATTTTTCTTGAAAACAATTCTAGGAAATATATTGCTGTATAGATTGGGTTATATCAATCTTGCATAGTATTGAATGTCTGCTATATCCATTGCATTGTCCAAAATTAGATTATGAGTAATAGAGTCATGCAAAGTTTACTAACAGGAAGAAGTAATTGTTTAGACAGTGTTCCTCCTCATTGTGTCCAAATATTTCACACATAGTTACAAAATGTATTGGAATAAAGAATGGTTTGTTTTGAAAACATCTGTAAAATGCTAAAATATGAAAAATTGGTTTTGCGGTAGGATTATTTGTTGTTTTAGAATTATTATGTGGAGTATTTAGTGTATTAAAATTATATTAAATTTTTCATTTATTTTGTGATGCTATGCAACTTTATGCTGTGTATGATAATATTTTAAGGAAAAATTAGGAGTTCATATTAGTATGTAATTGTATTCATAAATTGCTAGCAGATTTTTAAGTAGTCATGAATAAAGATCTTCAACCAGGAGGTCATAGAATTTAAAGTGAATTGGAAATGGAAGCATCATCCCAGAATACCATTAAACCTTTTTATCTCCCCCTAAGCTTGCCTTTTGCCTTAAAAACAAAGATGAAAATATATAATTATTCCTAAAAGTTGGTAACAGAAAATAATTTTGCAATATGTTACAAATACACAAGATGTAAGCAAAATGACTGATATAAAATGAGTTTAGAAATTCAGATAAATTCCAAGAGAAAAGTCATTTCAAATGTCACCCCCACAAAATAAATGATTGCGATATTAAAATTATCAAACAAAGAGAAGCACTTTCTTATCATGGTCCATGAACCAAAGCTGTATACTTAAAAAATGGATGCAGAGGGAAGGCTTCCACAGAAAAATAGAAATTATCCAATAAACAGGTGCCAGTTGGAAATCTAAAAAATGAAAATGCAACATCTGAAATAAAAGTTTGCTTGCTGAGGCACGACAAAAGACACAAAACCAAAAGCTTTGAACTCTGGAAAAATAGCAGACCCTTTCCCACTTTGAGGATAGGAGAAGAATGAGCAAATAATCAGAGGGCACCAGTGGTGGAATACCAGCAGGGTGGATAGGAAGAAGAAGCCCAAGTGACTGGAACAGAAAGCAGTTGAAGCATTTAGTCCAAAAAAAAAAAAAAAAAAAAAAAAAAAGTTTGACAAAGTTTTAATGGTTCTCCTTTATTTAATTAAGCATTTATCTTCTCCTTAGTACTGAAAATTTTACTGGACCAAAGAGAGGATGTTTTCTCAGGCTGGCTTGCACTAGTGGTAGCTAGGAGTCTGGTAGAGATGCTCATGACTTGGGCCACCTCCTTGTTATACCCTTCATAGTCCATGTGACTGTTCCCTTCTGTTTTCATACTCTCCCACTGAAACGAGAACATTTTTGGAAAGAAGATAAAGACAATGACCTTGCAGCACTTTGATGTCAAAGGTGGAAAAAGGAGGAAAAACTAAAGTAATCTGTGTCTGAACTGCAGGACAATTGATGTGCAACAGTGGTAGAGAGACACACGTGGGAGAGCTGTCACCAACAGCTGTAACTTCGCTACTAAAACTGTATGTATCTCTTAATACCAAACCTAAGAAGAGTTCACATAGAAAAACCCCAGTCACACTAGGAAAAGCAACCTCTCTCAGGCCTGATCTGTCACTTTGTTATCCTTAGAGTAACAGTATGTTAACACATTTGTCTGCTTCTTATTATCCTATGTAATGCCTTGATTTTTCTAAGTATATATTTGTGAATTTCTTTAATTTTATGAAAGGATAATGAATGAGTGACATAAAGAATTTATTCAAAGGGCTAATTTTTCTTTTTGAATGACTTGTTCTTTCTTATCTAAAATGTCAAGAACTTTTATTTTGTTGTTATTGCTTTTACTTCAGTATAAATGATTTGTTTGGAGAGCTTCTGTGTTTTTAGAATTAAATAAATACAGTAATACATTTGTTTAATTTTTAATTTACTTGCTTAAATATTAAAATACAATTCTTGGCTTCAATTTTGTGACTTTTTTATAAAATAAAAATAAAAGTTCAAAGATAAAAAGGTATGTTAATGTTGAAGTGACAGAGAATGTTTCTACTAGTCTTTTCTAGGGCACACGGGGCAAGGCTCATCTCTTATTCAGTCCTCTAGCACATGGAAGGAAACTAATATTTCTAAAGTATGAGATAAGATATTTCTAAATTATTAACAGAAAATATAAGCTATAAAACCAATGATCACACTGTTGTTTGTGTTGTGGAGATCTTGAAGCTTTGAGTCTTTAGGTCAGGTCCCTTTACCTGCTCCAGCAGATCCTAGATGGGATGGATGGTAGGACAGGCCAAGTAGTATTTTTGGATCTAGGTCTGGACAGCTGTAGGACTGGTTTACCAGAGGTGGAATGGGTACACCCATGCTTACAACTTCAGAGCTGGGTCATCCATACCTGCTCCAACAGCGTATCCAGGAGGAGCCCTAGCAAGGGCCCAACATCTATAGGATAGTAAAAATCAGAGACCTCTTTGTAATGAACATTTGAAAGCAAAGATAAATGGACAAAGGGGTTCACAACATGACTTACTGCATCATGCTGTAAATTCCATGAGAAGATTTTTTTAAGTTTTTCTTTTTTTTTTTTTTTCTTATTTTGGGTGTATGGGAGGGTGGTAGAATGAATCAAGATACATGATCAAAAAGACACATAGAATAAATAAAAAACAATAATATTTCTTTCTTTTTGAACATATGCATTCATTTTGTAATATTTAAATTTTAAATAAGACAGTGCTTTAAACTTGCTTTGCTTTTGCTACTACTGATGAATTTGCTCTATTTAAGATGGGAAATATATGTCGATTTACTTTAATAGTTATTATTAAATAAATGTTAACTCTATGTTCACTTTGTAATAAACTACTTAGAAAAGATTAGCAGAATGAGCCAGGCAAGATAGTACATTGCTATAACCCCAAACAGAAAGAACTATCCAGTGTGTGTATCTGGCTGACGAAACACACATGTTCAAGGCAGGTTTTAAGAACTGTACAAGATTGAAGCAAAGTAAATAAAATATAAAGTACAGTGTTCTTTGTAAGAAGAAGAGTACAGTTTATGAATTTAGCTAAATCAAATTTATACCTAAATAAAGAAATCTCTATATAGGAGCATGAAGAATCAAAGTTTCAGCAGTTATATCATATCATATCTTAATACAAACCACAACTCCTTGAACTGTGAAGAAATAAAGGAGTACTAACCATCATGAAGAAAAAGAAGATGAATGGAAATCAACAGTCAACATTGCAGCATGGATTAAAGAAGAAATTACAAGGCCGAACTTCTGGTTGAGGAGATACAAGCTGGCTTGGTTACTGAGAGAATACAAATCCATTTTCATCCAGAAGAAGTCTCTGGTAAGTTGCCCAAACCCCAATCATCAGTCTTGCACCCATTGGCATACAGGCAATCCAAACTCGACTCAGAATAAGTAGGAGATAATAGATAGGTAGGTAGGTAGGTAGGTAGGTAGGTAGATAGATAGATAGATAGATAGATAGATAGATAGATGATAGATAGATAGATAGATAGATAGATAGATAGATAGATAGATAGATAGATGGATGATGGGTAGATGGAGACATAGAGAGATCTCAGCAAAACTTAAATTTATGAAAGGACTATGGGAAGATACAGGAAAAAAATTGAAGAGTAAAGAGGAGAACCTAGAGTTAGGATGTATTATAAGAAAGAAGAATCAATTTTTAACACAAAAGGAATTGTATATATAGCTGTATGCTATGCTTATATCACTTTATGTAGCATATTTATTATTAAAATCAGCCCATCATTTGATACGGTTTGTCAAGATTTGACTATAAATATTCATTTGTTCCTCTCTCTCTCTCTAAGGGCCATTTAAAAGAATAACAATAAAACTTCAGTCTTTCTTCTCATATCCTGTCTTTAATACAAACACTTTATCTTTCTTCTAGTCCAGTGTACATTAACACATCAATAGGATAGTTTGGTTTATTTTCCATCTTAATATGATTAATGGAACTCTGTTTATATATTTTTCTATTGCTGTTTCTAACTCTTCTGCTTGCCAATTGAGCTGTGTTTGAAGTCAGCATATCCTCCATCTGCCCTTATGTTTAGTATTCATGTCCCAGCTGTACTAATTCTATTAATTGCATACTTTTAGTGAACTTCATTACTTGAAGTTATTCTATGTTTTAAAAAAGCATAAAATACTTATAAGAAATCATTCTGGTTTCAACATTTTTAGAGTTAATCTTAAAAATAGAACATTTGCACTTTTAGTCCTCTTTGAATTATAGTTCTTAAATGAATCCAACAAAGCATTTTATTCAATCAGTATACCAGAAATCGGATTATTTTTTAAAAGACTCACCCCCTTTAGAAATAGTACATTAATGATAATATTGAACTGGAATTTATAGATTTTGGCAAAAGCATGGAGCAGAATGTTAGGTAAGTATTTCAGTTCACAACCTGCCTCTTATTCTCTCTAATGGCATTGAACATGTAAGTGAATCTCCTAACTTTCAATTTTATAGTATAGGTGTGTGTGTGTGTGTGTGTGTGTGTGTGTGTGTGTGTGTGTGCTGGGATAATTTGAATGTACTAGACCTCCATCCTCTCATAGGAAGTGGCACTATTAGATGGTGTGGCTTTGTTGGAGTAGATATGGCCTTTTTGGAGAAAATATATCAGTGCGGGGGTTGATTTGAAGTTTCCTATGTACAGGATGCTCCCAGAGTCTCAATCCATCCTCTGTCGCTTGCAAGATTTAGAATTCACAGGTCTCTCTTCAGCACTGGATCTGTCTGTGCACCACACTCTCCCCATGGCACTAATGGACTGGACCTCTGAACTATAAGCAAACCATCACAATTAATTGTTTCCCTTTATAAGACTTGTGGTCATGGTGTATTTTTATAGCAATCAAAAATCTAACAAAGGAGCCGGGCAATGGTGGCGCACTCCTTTAATCCCAGCACTCGGGAGGCAGAGGCAGGCGGATCTCTGTGAGTTCGAGGCCAGCCTGGTCTACAAGAGCTAGTTCCAGGACAGGCTCCAAAGCTACAGAGAAACCCTGTCTCGAAAAACCAAAAAAAAAAAAAAAAAAAAAAAAAAAAAAAAAAAAAAAAAAAAAAAAAATCTAACAAAGGCAGAAGTTGATATCAGGGAATTGAGTATTGTTGTTATAGGCTGGACCATATTTTTCTTTGGAGTGATATGAACATTGGTACTTTGGGTTAGGAAAGCAGTGGACCACTTTACGCACTGTTTAATGGGCCATACTAGTAAGAACATGGAAGACAGTGGTGGTGAGTGTGATATGTTGAATGGTGTGGGGATGCCTCAAAAGGTTTCAGGGAAGAAGAGTTTTAGTGTGTTGCCTAGAGACACTTTTTGGGATATTTTGATGAAGAATGTGGCTGCATTGTTCCTTGTCTGAAGAGTCTGCCTGAGGCTAAAGTGAAGAACATTAGATCAATTCAATTGACAGAGGAAATCTCAAAACAGCCTAGTGTAAACTCTGCAGTGTGGGTATTGGTGGTCAATCTAATGAAGATGTATAAGGAAAGGGAGCACCAAAAAGTGGAATGGAACTAAGTCCTTGGCTCAAGGAGATAAACAAATTAGGAAACGCAATAAATGAAATGGTGACCTCAGAACAAAATCCCGCCCAGCAATCTACTTATGAGAGGAACTAAAGGAAAGCTTAGAGTTGAGTGTGTGGTGCACGCCTTTAATCCTAGCACTGGAGGGCAGAGGATGCCTGAGTTTGACAGCATGGCCCAAGGATTCAGTTTCAGGACAGCCAAGCATAGGCAGAAAGCTTGCGAAGATGTCTTTTAACTAGGGGGCCATGTTGCATTCCCAACTAACAACAGAACTTGGCAGCTTCAGCCATGTGGTTCTGGCTTTCGAGTGAAAGGTAGAAGAAATGAGCTACAAAATTTCTTCCCATGTCTAAGAAAAGACAGAAAGGCCATTTTATGACTTCTTTTGTATATTTTACAGGAATAACAACTAAAACATTCCCTTGAGTCCCAGTAAAGACTTTCAACTGTTGACGCTATTGGGATGTCAAGACTTTAGGTACTTTAGAGATGGAGTCAATCCATTTTCATTATGAGATGAACAAAAGACAAAAGAAACCAGGGTTGTATATTATGATTTAAAGTACAGATGTTATATAAATTACAAAGAACAGACTCTTAACACTTAATTTTGACTATCAACTTGAGTAAATTTGGAGCCACTTAAGTGGCATACCCCTGGAGATATCTGTGAGAAAATTGCCAGAGAGATTTAACTAAAAGCCCCTGGCAATGTGAGAAGCACCATCCCTGGAGCAAGGTCCTAAGATGAATATAAAAGAGAGAAAGGGAAAAGCAAGGAACAGCAGTGTTCTTCTCCCTCTCTTTATTGATGGCAGGTGTAATGCAATCTTCTTCTTCCATCTCTGTGTATTTCCCACCAAGACGGACTGTATTTCTTTTAAACTATTAGTCAAGAAAAATATTTCTTTCCTTAAGTAGCCTTTATCACATAGTTTGTCAGGGAAATGAATAAGATAACTATAAAATTTACCAAGCATTTTCTTAGAATCATGATCAGTAAACAAACTGATAGATTGAACAGTGTAAGACAGTTAAGTAAGAATTTATTTGAACAATGAAGGAGAGATATACAAGTCAGTGGCACAACTGTATGCTGTATTGTTTATTCCCTTCCGAAGTATGCAATAGATGTTCTTACCAACACACATCTCCTGTTGACAGCAAAATGTATTAGAATTGCATGTCACATTAAACTACCTGCTCATTGGTTCCTACTAGAAAATAAAAAGCTACTAGATTATTATCTTCTCATGCTGATGACAATTATGAGTTTGCCCCAAACAATAGCCCAATTTCTGGTGCTTTATGTTAATTCTTCATATGAGAATTACAAGATGCCAGAATTCTCATGTTCCCTGCCTATACTCTTTTGATGAAAGAATAAACAAATCACAAAATTGTGGCCAATGAAAGATCACAAAATGTGATTAGTTTCTTTCTTAGTCAAAGCAGTGTTCGAGGGGGAAGACTATTTTTCCAACATTCGGTTTTGATATTACAATCTGAAGTTGTGCTGGTCAGCTTTTCTCAGGCTCTAAGACATGTAAAAAGAACAAGAAGTTAATTCTAGGGAAATTATCACAGACCTATGGTGGCCTTGAGAACCCCTCTCTCTTTAATGGTTGTTATAAGAGGAAACCTTTCAAAGCCATTAAAGACTCAGTCTTTGTTAGTTACCTTCCTGACTGATAAGTGATTTGCAAATGGGAAGTTGGTGTGTGTAATTAAGAGATCCTAAAATAAGGAAGTGGCAAAGTAGGGGACAGAAAATTGAGAAACTTAACTAATCCAGGCTGCAAAAGTTGAGGGGCTTAATGAAGCAGCAACCTTTTGATTAGTTTCCTGATATATCTTAGGATACTAAATAGTCCTTGAATTTGCAGCATTATAGAAATAGGAGAAAAACAGAATATTGCTATTTTCTGTCTGTTTCTTTCAGTTTCCTGTTGGGTTCTACAAAAGAGTGGACCCTTGTCTAAGGCAAAGTGTCTATTTGAAGGGAAGGACTCCCTACCTCTTACCATAACTTTCTGTCTTCTAGTAGTCTGAGTTTACTCACAGGACCATAAAATAACTGAGCTAGCCTCAATGTGGTTATGGTGCACCCCCTATTTGGAGGCTCAAAACAGTGATTTTTCAAAGCAATCATAATTTCCCAATCCTTGTTCATACTAAAAAAATTAAACTTGACAATCTTCTAGGGATTCCTCAAAATACATCCATTTTTAAAAGTGAAATGATACCAATTTTTTTTCAGTGTCAAAATGAATGAACCCTACAAAGGATCAGGTACTCTTGGACTTTAACCTGTGCTGACCAATCTAAAGGTCAGAAACACAACCATGAGAGAATCATTTTAATGAAATTATAACAATAAAAGCCTATAATTCATTCTTCTGATTACAAGAGCAACAGTCTGTTGAAGAAGACTGAGCCGTTGCACACCAAGGCCATCTTAGAAGACCATACTCATTTAATTTGGGGCTATGTAATTGCCTTTGGCCAATGAGATGTAAGAAAATCGAGATTTATCCACCTATATATATTCATTAAATGCCTTCTTCTAGCCTAACTTCCGTTTACACAGCTGATCTCCATCTAGGATGCTGAGGTGGCCAACACACTCAGAGAAGGGTGCTTGAGCCGCTATAGCAAGGGTCACCCACAGAGCCTCGCAGTTCACCTTTACCTGTGCTAATGTTCTGAGAGTGAAAAGCGCCTTCTGTTTTATGGAGCCAGTATCATGAAGAGTTTTCTGCTTTCGCAGCTGACACTTTTTAATTCAATACTATTCAAACGCTTTGATTGACTTTATATACCCTTCTATTTAAGTAAAATCTTTACTTCTCTTCACATTGTTAGGGTCACTTCTCTTCCAAGATGTTTGTGAATTTCAAATCCACCCGTTAGTTCCACGTTGTTTTACTCCATAGTCTTACTAAACATAATGAGCCTCTCCTTTTTGCCACTTGAAAACAGATTCGCATCTCCCCTCACCGTGTTAATTCACTTGTTAAAATAAAATTATATGTTCTTTGTAATCTTGGGTAATTTCACTGGGAAAAACTTCTTAACATTTGAACTATCAGTTCAAGAAGTGCTTTCTTTACTATGAAGTCAACAACTTACTTGTAAGCATTAGTTTAACTTTTTTTTTCATTTAATTGGGGTTCTTTTTTTTCTTTTATTTTATTAAATTTTTTTAATTAAAAATTTCCACCTCCTCCCCGCCTCCCTTTTCCCTCTCCCTCCCCCCCCCCATGCCTCACTCCCCTACCCCTCCCTCTCCAGTCCAAAGAGCAGTCAGGGTTCCCTGCCCTGTGGGCAGTAAAAGGTCCTTCCCCCTCCATCCAGGTCTAGGAAGGTGAGCATCCAATCCGGCTAGGCTCTCACAAAGCCAGTACATGCAGTAGGGTAAAAACTCAGTGCCATTGTCCTTGGTTTCTCAGCAGCCCTCATTGTCCACCATATTCAATGAGTCCAGTTTTATCCCATGCATTTTCAGTCCCAGTCCAGCTGGCCTTGGTGATCTCCTAATATATCAACCCCACCATCTCAATGGGTGGGTGGCCCCCTCGCAGTCTTGACTTCTTTGCTCATGTTCTCCCTCCTTCTGTTCCTCATTTGGACCTTGGGAGCTCAGTCCATTGCTCCAATGTGGGTCTCTGTCTCTAACTCCATCCATCGCCAGATGAATGGTGATATGCAAGATATTCATTAGTATGGCTATAGGATCGGCCATTTCAGGCTCTCTCTCCTTAGCTGCCCAAGGACCTAGTTGGGTACATCTCTCTGAAGCCCTGGGAACCCCTCTAAAAAAGCCCATTGGCCTCTCTTGATTCCAAGTACATCTGTGTCTAAAGCTTTTGCACACCCTTGTTCCCACCACCTGTTCCCTACCTGGCTCTTCTTCCTCTCTTTTCTCCTATGTTCCATTCTCTGATACACTTCTGGGACTCTTTTACATTTCCATTAAAATGTTCCTTTTGCTCAAACTTTAATCCATTTGAGAGCACTAATTGTCTTCATAATACAACATTTATTACAATACAGTTATTTAAAAATGTATTCACCTTGTGAGCATAATATATAATACCATTTAAACATGTTTTTATTTTACTGCAATTCTATATTCATCATTCATCTTTACATTTCCCCTTTTAGCTGAGGGGGATTCACCTATCTTTCTAATTCATATTTTTCAAGACGATATTCGATCACCTAAGCCAGAAATCAATAGGCAATAATTTCTTTTTTTTGGGGGGGGAGAGTAAGGGGCTAGGGGGTGTTTTTATAGGACAGGCTCTATGCAATCTAGGCTGTCTAGGAATTTATTAAGGACTCTTGGCTTTCTTCAAACTGTCACTCCTCCTGTTTCAGCTTCCTCAGTATTGAGATTGCAGGTATACACTACAATCCTGGCATCCTGATTATTTTTGTTTGTTTGTTTTATCCTGTTTTTCTGAAATACCCGATGCTTGATTCCCAGCTGACAAAGAGTCAAACAAGAGTGGCATCATGGTTATGATGGCAGAGCATTATAGATGACTTTTGAGATACACAAAGGTCATGCACTATATTAAACATAAAAATAAAAGGGAAATTTGGCAAATTATAATGAACTAAAAGAATAAAATAGCCTTTTAGTTTAAAGAGTATTGAAATGATATAAGCCCAAGTCATAGAAGGGCTACTAGCATTTTTTTTTAGTACAGTAGATAGGGACAAGTGTAAAAATATCCTGACAGAGCCTTGTTCTAGTTCTCTATTGGATGCTTATGCAGTCTGGCATGAAGTTACCATTAATTGCTTGAGGGCGCTATAACCCTGCTATTGAGTTTATTGAAAAGTGTTTGAGAAATGCCTATCCAAGTTTAGTGAGCTGAGTAGGTTAAATAAAGCTTAAACAACGCTTTTTCCATCTCAAGCATCTAAGTTACTCGGCAGTTTTGGGGATCAGAGTGAGACCCCAGAGAAAAGAGTCAACAAAACTAAGCCATAAAATCAGGAAGGCATTGAAAGTTTAGATTCAGTATGAGACACAGGGAAAATAGAAAGCAGGCCTTTAAAATGAGTACTTTCTGCTACGATGCAAAACCAATTTACAAACATTTTGTTGAGATTGCAGAAGAGGGATATTGTGAGATATTTTAGGCATGAAGAAAAAAGATTTCTCAATTTAGTATACCTAAGTGTTAATTAAGATTCTTGATGCTCTGTGGTTAATGTGATGCCTTATTCCTTGTAAAGACCCTCAAGTATTTGAAATACAGGTACATGTGCATATGCTCAGCTCACTAAGTCTGTTTATGAACTATCTATCCCAAAATCAATGTGATCACCATCACTAGTGAGGATCAAGACGTTCAATCTTAAGTACATGATGCCAAATTTGCATATTCTTTTTCAACATAAGATTATTTTCTTGAACAAGAGTCCTATATATCTCCCATATGGAAAAAAAAAATTCTACCAACAGGATAATTGTAAATATAAAACATCAAGTTCTGTTTGATTTCTTTGCTGTTTTTGCTCTGCTATTTCCAAGCACATAGTTTATATATATTTTAAGTTCAGGTAGTTTCAAATTTATTTGTTTTCATCACTATTTAACTTAAATTTTATGTTTTATTTTTTAATTTAACCCATGAATATTCTACTTCCTGAAATTATTGACTCTTTTTTCAAACTAAATTTCTCTCTTTCCTTCCAAACCAAGTTCAAACTTTTCTTCATGGGGATGCATTATTAAATGAATATTATTATAAATGATAGATTTATTTTTAACAATGTATTTTCTAATTGATATTGTCAAGTAAGTACTTTGCCAGTGGTAATATTATTAATAAAAAAAACTCACCACATACACACCTCCATATTCCTTTTTGTTAAATATATGTTATTAAATCAAAATGTTTAATAATATCTTTTTCATATATTTATATTTCCCTTTCTCTTTACATATGAACTTGTAATTCTGGAATAGCTCTTAATAAATGTATAAAGTACATCTGGAATATATTTTGGAAGTCATTCAAAACTAAAGAAATGTATATAATCAAATACAGCCTAAAATATCTATTTTAAAAATATTCTAATATTTATACAATTTTTAAAAATCATATTTCTAAAAATTTCATTTTTAGAAATAATCAAATTAAATTTAAAACATGCCTCTTCAAACTGCTTGCTTTTAAAAGCAAAATATTCTTGTTTTATTTTCATGTTTGAATATGTAAATCAGTTATGGATGATTTGTGCATGCATGCTTTGAATGAAGAGTTTAAATTTTTCTATTCAATTTTATTCATCTATTCCTGTCCATTCTTGACTCAATAATTACAACTGTTTGATTATCAGACTTTTTCTATTTGAAAACTTTCTGTTGAAAACTCTAGAAAATTTCTATTATAGTTATACTTTGCAAATACAGAGTGTCTACTAGGTTATTTTCTTATAATTTCTTTTGGTTGCTATTCATAATTTTATTTTGTTCCTAATTTCTTTTCTTCTAGATCAATGAATAAGCCTAATATAATAATTTTGAAGTTTTTTCCTCTTCCTACATCTGGTATATACACTTCTAAGATGACTTCTCTCAATTTACTCTGCTTGCTTCAATGTTCATAATTTCTCCATTTTATATAAAATTTCCATTTGTATGCCTTGTCATTTTTTCACCTGTTATTTAAATCTATGTGGCATTGTCTCCAAAGATCAAATGCCCTGCCTTCCCCAAGATTTTGCTGCCTTTTTTCTTTTTGTAATAATCTATTGATTAATGCCTTTCCAAATTCAAAAAGACTGAAATCTTTGTCACACATAATGGTAACATCTCTGCCTCCTAGCTTGTGTGCATGCTGTATTTTTAACAACTCATTGAATATTGTATGCTAGCAAAATAAGAAAAGCAAAGAAAGAAACAACAACAAAACAACAGAAACTTTGCCTAGTGTTTACACTGGTTTTCGTCTTGTCACTCCAGAATGTGAGCAACCTTACATGGAGTCAAAGGGTTAATCTGAAACAAAAGACTGCTAGAAATGAATCGTGGTGTACCTAAGATTTCCCAGTACTCAAGGTGCACTGAATATATTACAGTATTCAAAACTGTCTGAAATAACTAACAAACAAATTAAAAGTTCCACCCTTTTGCTCCTAAGCTTGCTCAGAACATAATTCTTCTGCTTGATCACCCTAGGTCTATCAATACCTTACAAGAATATTTCAACAGGAACAAACCAGACCTTTTTTTACTTTTTCTCCAAGGAATTGGGATTCTTATTACTGCTTTATTTAACTTATGTTTTTTAAATCTTTTTCTCTTGTATCTTAAAATTCTGATTTTAGTTTACAGTAAAAAGAAATTTCCAATATTTAGGTAGAAAGGGAAAGAGGCAGGCCTCTTTGGTAGCCCCATTTAAAGTTGATGAATACTGTGAGTTACCAATAGGTCTGTTTTCCTCATCAAGAGTGAGCAGGAATGAGGATTCTTCACTTGAAATCTAGGCAAGTCTGCTAGAAAGAAAATTAACAGAGAAACAAGAAAACTAACAGATGTTATGACTCAAATGAACTCAAGAGACATGTGCAGAATATTTCACCGCAATGCAAAAGAATATACCTTCTTCTCAGTAACTCATGTGACCTTTTCTAAAACTGACCACATACTCAGTCATAAAGCAAATCTCAACAGATACAAAATAACTGGAATAAAACCCACTTGTATCTTATAGGACCACCATGGGTTAAAGTTAGAGTTCAACAGCTGCAGAACCTCCAGAAAGCCTACAAACTTATGGACACTGAACAACACTCAACTTAATCACCAATGGGTCAAGAAGGAAATAAGGAAAGGAATCAAATACTTCCTAGAATTCAATGATATTGAATGCACAACATATCCAATCTTATGGGACACAGTGAAAACAGCGCTAAGAGGAAAGTGTATAGCACTAGGTGCCTACATAAAGAAATTAGAGAACTCTCACACACGCAACATTTCAGGACACCTGAAAGCTGTAGAACAAAAAGAAGCAAACGTAATGAGGAGAAGTAGAGGGCAGCAAGCAATCAAACTCGGGGCTGAATTCAATAAAAATTGAAACAAAGAGAACAATACAGAGAATCAACGAAACAAAGGGCTGATTCTTTGAGAAAATCAACAAGATAGACAAACCCTTATCTAAACTAACCAAAAGGCAGAGACAGATCGTTCAAAGTGACAAAAATCACAAATGAAAATAGGGACATAGCAACAGACTCTGAAGAAATACAGATAATCAAGTTGCTTCAAAAACCTCTACTCAAAGCCGGGCGGTGGTGGCGCACGCCTTTAATCCCAGCACTCAGGAGGCAGAGGCAGGCGGATCTCTGGGAGTTCGAGGCCAGCCTGGTCTACAAGAGCTAGTTCCAGGACAGGCTCCAAAACCACAGAGAAACCCTGTCTCGAAAAACCAAAAAAAAAAAAAAAAAAAAAAAACCCTCTACTCCAAAAAAATGGAAAATCTAAAAGAAATGGACAACTGTCCTGGTAGGTACCACATACCGAAATTAAATTAAGACCAGATAAATAATTTTAACAGATCCCTGAGAAGATAGAAACGCTCATTTGGTCTTCCAACCAAAAAAAAAAGCCCAGAACCAGATGGTTTCAGTGCAGAGTTCTACCAGAATTTCAAAGCAGAGCTAATACTCCTCAAATTGTTCCCAACATTAGAAAGAGTATAAATACTGCCTCAATGTGATGTGCCAGACTTGTTAACTGCTCATGGGAATTCTTACCAACTCTGAGGCATGGATGGAGGGTAGGGTGGGGGAAAGGTGTGGGGAGCGGCAGAAGGGGAGGGAGTGGAACTAGGATTGGTATGTAAAATGAAAAAGATTGTTTTTTAAAAATTAATTAATTAATAATAATAAAAGACATAAAATAAACAACTTAAAGTTCCTAAAATTGACCAGATTCTCTCAATCACTCTTTTCCTAAGCATATACGAGCAGAAAGGGCTGCTGAGAGACACTGATAAACTGAACTGCTTCTAAGACACAGAGACTGGCTGAGCTGCCTGGAAGAGGCTTAGACCAGCAAAGCCTCTGAGAATAATGTTCTCCAACATGTTCAGCTGCCCGAAAGCAGTGTCAAGTTTGTAGGCTTCATGAGACATCACATTTAGTGATTCAGCTGTCTTTGAGTCATTTCTGCTTCTGTAAATAACCCCTCACCAATATTTCTATAAGCAACCCCAGTAAAACCCATTGGTTCTCCAAGGTGAATTTTAGTGGTACCCTTATTTTGGTCTGTTGCCCTTTCTCTCTATCCAGAGTGAGTAGAGGTTTGTTCCTTTTTCCTGAGGAACAGTGTGCCATAACAGTAACTAAGAGAAATTATTTAAGTTAGGGGAATGAAAGGAGATATAGTTTATTTCTTTTAGTTTCCCTTTGAGCATGATGATCAGCCTGCAGATGCTCACAGGAGTCTCTTCAGGAACACAGAAATAAGTTTCAGTCACTGGAATAGTGCGAACCAAAGTCAAAGTGTTGCGGGAGGTCCTTCCGCTCCTCCAGCCAATAGCGGCTGAGATACCAGCCCATTGGGGCGTGGTCTCTCTCTTTAAAAAGCGGACACTTCCCTCCTCACTCTCTCTTACTTCCTGCTCCGCTTCTGGTGACTAGACTCCTTTCCCGCAGAGGGCTGTTGTCTGGGATGGTGATCTGTAAGTTTTTTCCCCTTTAAATAAATAACCATTCTATTAATCATAATTCCAAATTGGTGTGGGATTGTTTGTGACTTACGCCTTCATCAAAGACCTGAGTTCCTGATAGATTATAGTCAAGTACATTCCTAAATGATGTGGGATCTCAAATAGAATAATAAGTTTCTATGTTGTCTCAGGAACTACAGCCTAGGCTACTCTTGTTTTAAAGTGAGATGACAACTCTAAGGGAAGAGAATCTGGCTTAGGGTTCTGGACAAGTAATAGAAAAACATAAAGTGTGTCCCTCTCCCTTTAGAGACAGAAAAAACACCAGCTCTTTGAACTCAATGCGAAAAGAGATGGGCAAATGGTTGCCTACCTTATCTTAGGCAGCAGACATATTCTGTATGGAGAGAACTGATCTATGATGTAAGGGAATGCAACGAAACATAAGGTTGCTGTCTGTGCTGGATACTTCTTGTTGCTTTCATCACTTTCATCAGTGAAGAAACTTGTAATATATGCAACTTATATGACATGCAAGCAGTGATGTTAAATAACCCACCCCAAGTATGGTTTAGCCTTCAGAAGACAAAAATCACTGGAACCAAAGCTTTTATAGAGGCCTTGCATTACTTTTTCCCTGTCAGAAAATGAGAGACCAGCTAGCATTAAAGATCAGTGCAAACATGTTTTCTTCCAATCCAAGCATAATACTTAAGGTACCTCAAGATTGGATCGAAAAATGAAATATATGAGAGAAAATAAAAATAGTTCTGATAGTATCAGTCTGCATAGAAAGGAAATGGGATTTAAGACCTTCACAAGCACCATCAGGAACACCTTCTATTGCCCACAGGCTAGATGGCCATGGGAGACTTTGGAGGAAAGAGAACCACTGCAAAGAGCTGGTCATGAGCCAGTGCAGAAGATGAACAGTGTCTCCTGAGAGAAGTGCTAGCAATAGACACTGCCATCAGGGGATATTGTACTGTCACACTCAGGCTTTTCCCTATTCCTGCCTACAAAGATTTCATTGCTTCAGCTGGCTTATCATTCCAAATGAAATCTTTATATCATTACTCTTGCTGTTTCTTACACATATATTTCAGGCAACAAAGCTACTTTTAAATTAAGTTGCCAGTTCATAACAAACTACACCTAGATTTTACTGTGGTGCTCAGCAACCATAGAAAGTTCCTGAATGTTGAGTCAGAGATACAGCTATACACACTTCCTTAAAGCTGGCATCTCTTTGTACGTAAATTCTCAATGATATATTATTAGTAAAAATACTGAATGGTTAAGTAACTACTTAAAAATACTGTGGGACCTATTTTTTCCATTTTAATAAATAGTAAATAAACAGGATAGTCGAAGGTGAGCAGCCACTTTTGTCCAGAAAGAACTGCAGGTAAGGACAGTCATTCAAAAGGCAGAAAACAAAGGGGCTGATATATCAGCCATAGCCTAATAACTGCCGACTTGTTTGCTCTGACAAAAGTTATCTTTCAGTTATGGCATTTAGCTTGTGTGTTTACTGTGACCAAATTAACCCAATTAATATATTTTTCTCTTGGGTAAAAGACAGAATAAATGTAGTGATTATACAGAACACCTTTTCTTCTTAGCAAAATTAAAGGAAAGCTGGGTTGTTACTCACTTGTGACCCCAGTATCTGGGAGAGTGAGACAGGAAGTGTGGCTCACGTTCTAGGACAGCTGAGGTTATACAGTAAGGTCAAGTAAGCTGAGGTTAGAAGGACTCCAAAATTAATACAAATAGAAAGGAAGATTAATAGCAAGGGAGAGAGACTAATATTTACCCTAAAAAGCTATATACCAAAATTTTCAATGGGAAAGCCTAATTAAGTGCTTGTTTTCATCACTTATGTATGTTGTTTATGTGAAAAGACATTTTGCATATCAAATTACAAAATATTTCATTCATTCATATTCTTATTCAAATGAATTTTATATTTATCTTTTTAAACTTCCAATATGCAAAATAAGCACTACCTTTCCTCAAGATTTAGATACACAGTAGATTAAATTGCTACAATGTTCTTATAGCACTAAATAATAATGAAATTATAGATAGTGATTGTTATGGAGTGCTGCTCAATTTTCTGCCTCCGCCATCAAGGCGTCATTCCCTCAGTTGTCATGGCTTTTAGAGATGTGAGTCTGAACATGGTCAAAGAACTAGAGATGTCTCCTTGGGTTCCAGTCAAAATCATAGAGCAGAAGGGACCTGACTACTCTTTCCCAGTTTGTCTTTTCCTGCAAAGGACGGCTAGCGGTATAGGATGAGAGCCAAGGAGCTGCAAAAGGTCAGTAGGATACTGGAAACTGTCCATACTAAATTCCAATCTTCGCACCAGGAGCCAGGTCCCGAGCATCCTGTTTTATTGATGGTTCATTCTCTTTAATCACTTATTGTCCACTTATTGTTCATTCTGCTCCATGTTGGGTCATTTGGAGGATTCTGAAGACATTTCTGCAAATTCAGGAAGTTATCTACTGAGGTTTAGACAGGATAAACAACATGAAGCTGCAACCAATTAGTTTAGAGAAAAGTCCAGGAAGGCAACATGATATACCTTTGTACACCAGGAAACTGCTGATATTCTGGACAGTCTGTGGCCATGAATATTTACTTAGAGTTCACAAGACAGAAAGGATTTTATTGTTGGAAAACAAACTTAGATGAGTAACTCAGGTTTGCATCTTGTAAATATGGTGGATCAGTGTTTGAAAAAATTATTCAGTTCAGACATCAAAATTATCAGCAAGTCCTTATTTCTATAACTATTGCCTGGGTCAAGCATGAGATGGACAATTGCTAGTCTGTTCCACTGTTTCCAAAACATATCCACACATGATGAAAAGCAATGTAAAGACAACTAAGTATTTGCTATAGGATACTAAAACACCAAGAGGCTAAAGCATTATAGATACTGGTGTTAGGAACAAAAGCTCCAACTGGCTCTTAATCAAATAGTTAACAGATGGTTCTCCTTATCTGGGATGATCTTTCAGTAATAGATCAAGGGGAAAACCTCAGTTAAGAGCATTTCAATAAAGAAAGAACCCATTCCAAGAAGAGCCCTGGCACAAAAGTAACTCCCCAAAATCTACAAGAATGACGACAGCTCAGACTGGTAGCAATAGCATTGATGTAACCTCAACTGGCTATCTCCTATGACCAGGTGGTACTTCAAGTGAAGGTAGTGAGACACCCACCCAGCCACATAAATTTTGACCTACAGTGTATCATGTCTATGGGATGTGCTGGGGTAAGGAAGGCCTAAAGATTGAGGGAGTGGTTCAGCCAATGACTGGGCCAGCCTGAGACCTGTGCCATGAGAATGAGCCCACCCCTGACACTACTTAAAGCACGAGGACACAGAGACTGGAAGACCAAGGGACATAGGACAAAACCAAACATGACTAATGAAAAATATGGCAAAGTAATGATGTCTAACAATATTCTACTATACTTATAGACTGGTGCCTAGACCAACTGTAATCAGAGAGCCTGATAGAAACAGAAACAGAGGCCTTCAGAAAAGTATTAGGCCCAGATCTGATAAATCCTTCTGAAGAGAGAGAGGAAAGTCTATAGGATACAGAGAAGTCAAAGCTATCACAAGAAAATCCACAGAATCGACTAACCTGGGCTCAAAGGAGCTCACAGAATCCGAACAGATAACCAGGAGCCTGCAGGGAACTGACCTAGGCAATCTGTATATATAAACCAAATGGATAGCTTGTTCCTTTGGTGGGACTTTTACCAAAGGAAGTAGGTTCTGTCCCAAACACTTTTGTTGGCTTTTGGGACCCTATTCTTCATACTGGGTCGTTTTGCCCAGCTTTCATACAAGCGGAGGTGCTTAGTCTTACTGCAACTTGATAAATCATGTCTTGTTGATATTCATGGGAAACCTAACTTTTCTGAACAGAAAAGGGGGAGGATTGAATGGGGTCTTGTGTTCCCAAGGGCTATGCCACATATTTAGCTGTGTCTTTGGGAAAATATCATTGAAAACCAAACTGACCCTTACAAGAGCATCGTACAACTTCCCTCATGTCTCATGAAACACAGCCTAAGGTATTATTGAAATCTGACACCTTCTCATCACCTCACTCTGTAGAACTGATGATTTAACAATGAGGATACCTACTTTAGAGAAAAAAGAAACCAATTCTACCATGCTAATTTAAGAAACGGGATTTTGGTAACAAATCAACATTATGAATCATAAGGAAAATCTAGCTGACAGCAAGAACCTTTCTTCATTTATAGGATGAATACATAATGGGAAATCCAATCCATAATGATCATATCATAACTATTTTGTCTTATAAAAATTTAAAATATCATCTTAGTCCTTGCAACACTCATCCCTTAATGGGATATTTCCATCATATTCTTTCTTGCATTGCTGAAGGAACCCCACTAAAGAAAAGGCAGAAAGTGTATAGGATGGGAACATCAAGAAAATCAGGTCCTTTAAATCAGCATTTTGAAGACTCCCAGACTCCCAGACTCTGAAGCAGCACTCACAGGGCCTGAAGGCGTCTGCAGAAGATCCTCTAAATATATATCATGACTTACAGTTTAGTGTTTTATTAGATTCCTGAGTATGTGAATGAATGGGTCTCCTATTCTTGTGCCTACTTTAGGCTTCTTTTCCTTCTATTGGTTTCTCTTGTTCAACACTAATATGATATTTTTATTTTATCTTATTATACTTTATCATTATCTCTCTGAAGCCTTTTTTTTGTAAAAGGAGTAAAAAAGGAAGTGAGTCTAATGGGAAGATAAGAGGAGAGAAACTGGGAAGAGTAGAGGGAGAGGAAATCATAACCAGGCTATATTACATTAGAAGAGAACCTAGTAACTCCAATAAAGGGAAAAATATTGACAAAAAACCCTGATTTATCCAGTTTCTACTTGTTTCCTGATAAGATCAAAGTTTATTTTCTTAGACATAAAAGCAAACTCATGAAACTACCCATTTAAACAGGTATATCTTTTTTTTCTGTTTTCAACCTGGAGTGACAATGAAGGGTCATTGCAGCTCTAGAGTTCTATGTCTGATCTATTGGAAACCTTGTACCAATCACAATCCTGTTCAATATTTTCTTCTTTTCAGTTACATGCATCAATCTAAAATATATTTCCCAATAAACTTACTTCCTATTAATATCTATTTTCCACATCTCCTTCTCAGAAATGCTAAATTAGACATCACTTATTTAGTAAAATAAGTACATCATATTTCTTCATAAATCTTGTGTATATGGACTATGCAACCATTCAAATGAAGCGATAGTTGAACTGGTTCAGAAAGAGTGGGACTTTTGAATTGGTTTATCTAAGTGTATAAGAGTTTTCAAGAGTTGTTACATTAAGAGTTTTCAAGAGTTGTTACATTCCTGAGACAAGCACACACCAGAGAATACCAAAGTATCAGCCATATTAAGCACCTATAACTGCATAACAAAGCATCCTAAACTTACATCAAGAAAAACCACTATATTTATCAAGTTGGCTATGCGGTTGTTCAACTGACAACATTCTGGCTTCCTCATATGACTGTATTCAGTTGGTTAGTCATCTGGGATCTCGATCCTGGTTTATGGGGGCTGGACTTCTTTATCCATGAACAATTGAGGAGAAGACTTTGCTTGAATAATAGGCTCAACACAGTATTCTCAAAAAGCACTTTTAAAAGCAAGGTTTATTTCACTTTTGCAGATGTTCACTGGCCAAAGGAAGAGATGTGATCCATCCCAGAGTTAATGTAGGATGAAACTAAAAATCGGAAAGAGTACATGGAAGGGATATTAGGATAGTATCTCTGATTTACTGAAGATCCAATTGAGACACGAATGAACAGCCTATAACAGGACTAGAAGAAGAAGCGTCAGGCTTTATCTTGTTGATTGACCTATAAGACCATGTACTCATCCATACTGCAGCAGTCCCTGATTTTGAACATCTTTTTGCGAGGGAAAAGCAGAAGAGAGCCTGAGACGGGTGATAGTAAAACCACAGGCAGAAAGCTAAAAGGTAAAAGGAATTTTAAAGATCAAAACACTTTGATTTGTAGGAGATGATTTGGGGCCCTATATAAATGAACTAGTTTTCTCAAAAACATGAAATAATTGAAAAAAAAAATACTCTTTGTATTGTGTATCCTGGAATTTGCACCAATGACAAAATACTACTAAGAGGGTTGAATACTGATATAAGACTGCATGATTTCTGACTGCAAGTTATGAAGTGTAAAGATGGATTCCTTTCATCAAATTAGAGCTCTCCAGCACTAGAGGATGCCCATTGCAACATAAAAGATAAAAGGAGTTTATGCTTTGTGTTTTACAGCTTTACGCAGTTGGTAGTAAACATATGCAAGTCATTACCCCAGAATGTTATAAAGTCTGAAAATATAAATAGGTTCAGGAAAGGCTTAGATAAATTCATGAATGAAGTTTATAATGGGTGACTGAAAGGAAGTTAGGGATCACAGACTCCCTGAGGTTCGGGTGTGGAGGGCAAGTAGCACACTTTCCTGAGAAACATCAAAGAAAGGACCCTGGATCTTTTGACTTGATGTGCTTCAGTGTGACAGTTATATTCTCATATTCTTTACATAAGAGCCTCAGGACCATGCGGATCTATTCTTCGGAAGGTCTAGTTAGACTTTATTCATTTATCTTAAAAACGTTTTTAAAACCCTGCTTTTTCTCCACTATCAACAATCCAATAACAAAGTTTCCTTTAAGATCTTTATAATGTCGTTGAACTTTATTTTTTCTTCTGAGTTCCTTTCCACTAATTTACTTTTGTATCAAACTTGCTTGCTTCTTATCTAATTCTGCTCTATTAAAATTTCCCAACCGTCCTTTTATCTTTATGATTCTCCTCCTTCCAACTTCCTTTCATCCCATTTGAATCTTTTATTTTCAACCTTTCCCAAAACTTTCTTTAATCTTTATATTATGATACTGGAGATATATGTCAGTAATTTGTTTTGGCTTACTCTCATCTTTTATTATTGTAAAATGAGACTGTGATCCAGTCAGATCTCAAAGTGGATCAAATAACTTCAAAAAATCTGTAAATATTACCATAAATAAATACAGGAGAACAAAAGCAAGACTCATGCCAATCCGCAATTAATATACAGCTTCCACAGAGATAATCTAAGATACGCTCTAAAAACAGCAGATCTAAAGTGAAAGTTATATTAAGTGATGTTTATAGCAAAAGCTTAAAGAAATGTTGGTTTTGTTTATGTAGAAAGATTCACATGATGAAACTGATACAATTCTTCCTACCACATACAAACACTTCAAATAGAAGGGCTATGCTAAATCTGAAAATTGCTACTCTAAGGATACTTTATCCAGTTGCCAAAATAGATTAGTAATATAAAGAGTGGGTTAGACTAAAGTCATCATAACTTTAAAAACAAAATAATTTCTGGTTTACTGTTGTCTGAACAGTATACTCAGAATGCTGTTTTCTATACAGATGACAGTGTACATCTTCTATGGGTGTAATACTTCTTAAATGCCTTTACATAGAAGTGAAAACAGATACTGGAAAATGTACTGATAATAACATATTTTAAATCCTTTATTATTTTGTTTGAATAATATTCTAAAAATGAGTCATCCTTTGTCATTTATTCTCTACCACCATTATATTTGTTAAATGTGTTGCTATTTCTAAATCATTTTAAAATCCCAAATTAAATTTTGGAATGTTCACTTATCATTTACTTTTACATCCAATTATTTTCATTATACATATGCTATGTTTAATAAGAGCTCCCTTATTAGTCTATGAAATGGTATCTACTGCCTATTATATTCTACTAATCTTAAATGTGAGAATTGCATAACTCAATTGAGTATTAAATTTCAATAATATAATTGTGAATTGCAACATTCAATTTCACTTGCTCTTTTGATTTTCGATAAATTAGCTTCAACCTACCATAAAGGACATTAAATTATTTTTTAGTCCTGTTCTATATGTTACCAAATTCTTTTCAAAGAACTTCCACACTGTCTAAAGACTATGAGACAAAACTCAGCTAAGAGGAATTCCAGTGAGTCATGGCTCAACATAACAAGCCATTTTGGCAGAGACACATTCAAGTCTGATTTCCTAAATGTAATTTTCTAAAAAGATATTAATGCTAATTTCCTAAAAAAATATTAATGCATTACTTCCTACCTAACCTAGCAAACCAAAACTTGAAAACCTACTGTTTTACTCTTTCCAGGCAATAAATTAATTCAACAAACCAATTAATTGTTTCAGTCTTGAGACTAATATTAGTGTTTTCTGAATATTCTTTATCTTCAAAGACTCATTCGTCAGTCATCTCTCTTAGCAATCAGACTCCTGATTGATTTTTTTCATTCTTGCTGTGCAAAATTGAATCTATGTACCTATTCATGTGTTTATCTTTTGCACTTCACTGTATGGATAAAGGAACATGGCTGAGGAGAACACACACATTCAACCATTTGTATTTATATGAGTTGTTATTGTTGTCTTTTAAGATAGAGGGAGACACCCAAGTTTTATGTCTGAGTGAACAAGCAACTGGTACAGATGTAAGCAGACAGATACAGTATATATTATATTAGTCAATAGCATTAAGTTAGCTTCAGGGCATTCATCCATATCCCTGCCCTGTGGACTTAAGCCTGAAATATACAGTGTCAGCATTCTATGATGTTATATTCTGAATGTGAGTGAAATCCCACCGATTAGTAAAGACATTTATTAAAAGCTTTTAGAGTGGAGAAGAAAGAAATCTTGGGGAGAAATAACTAAAGTCTATGACAGAGACTTTCTAATTAAGGCACCATCTCAATCACAGAAGAAACAGTGGAACAATATCATCCTGAGCTCTTTATTGAATCCATTCTTCTAGACTGTACAAAAATATGTGTTTAAACACGGAAAAGTGGTTACTTTTATTTTTTACAAATCATCTCTGACTAGAATAGAATGAACATAGTTATACTCACTTCAATGTATGCTCAAATTGTGTGCTAAGCTTTTACTGGCACTTCTACTTTAAACAATGTATATTCAAATTCTACTGGCACTGTCTTAAGGACTACAGAGAAATGTTAATTCCAGTTGATGAACTTTATCTCTCATGCATCCATTTCAACTGCATGAAATTCACTCTTCCTAACTCTACCATTATCAATTATCCATTTACTTATTGTGTTCTTACTTGTTCATCTGAAATTTCTTTTTTTAAAAATTGTCCTACATATGACGAAAGTACGGCTTAAAAGTAACTGACATTTTGATTAGTTTTCATGGTATGACTATTTATGCTATTTTTACAGAAATTTCTAGTGAAATTATAGCAAACTCATCAATAAAATATATAAACTTGGAGCTGGGACAGAGATCTGTGATGGAGCAGTTATAAAAAAAGAGAAGGAGACATCACACACACACACAGACACACACAGACACACACAGAGAGAGAGAGAGAGAGAGAGAGAGAGAGAGCGAAATTGAAAGTTCAACATTTAGAAAACTGAGAAAAGATAAAACAGTGATCTACAAGTCTACCATAAATGAAACAATAGCCTAAAATAAAATCAGATGTACATAAGATTCAATGTCTTGAAAACAGACACCAGACATTTAGGAAGGTAAAGATTGTGGATGAAATTAGTCAGAAGTATAAGTCACAAATGAGTGAACTATTTTCCACCTGCTCTCCCATCCTACCTATGGTCAGAAAAGCCCTTGGAAAATTAAACTAAAGACACCTAGAAGATAAGGAAGACAAATGCAGATAGATACACAAGAGTGATGCAATACTGAAAACCAAAACACTAAAAGAATTGTGCATACCAAACTATGAGAGTCCAACCTCTTTTTTCAGTTTTTAGAAAATTAGAAGTCATAACTTACAGACAGGGGGATTACAGATTAGGGGATTCATAAGAAAAATGGCCAAGTCTACCAAAAAAAATTTATGTCATTAAAAACTCAAGTGTGAGATAGTTTGCCTCTTCCTTCTGTGATAAAAATCTAACAATATTCAGGCATCACTATACATAGTCTGATAACCACCTCTCAATTATGTGCTCTTGAGTTGGTGACCCAAACTAATTAGATATTTGGAAAAATGTTTGGAACAATACATTAGGTAAGACTGAAATTAAAAAAAAAAAACAGAAAAGTACAATGAAAAAGTTGGGGAAAATGTATTAATAATAAATAAGTAAAACAGCAAATGATGTTATAAACATATATTGAAGGACCATGTTATGAAAATAAATAATAAATACTCTTCTATGGTTTCCGGAATTACTAATACAGTATATTAGAAATACATTAAAGAAATCAAAAGATCTTTTAATGAAAAATCATAGAAGTTTCCTAGAAACTATTTTAAAATGTTAAAATAACATAAAATCAGAATAAATTAATAGAAAAATCAAAAGATTGATGGAGGAAGGTCATTGGCTAATAAAGAAACTGCCTTGGCACATTTGATAGGCCAGCCTTTAGGTGGGTGGAGAAAACAGAACAGAATGCTGGGAGGAAGAGGAAATGAACTCATACACCTTAGCTCTGCTCCCTGGGGCAGACGCCATGAACCTCCGACCCCGGATGGACGTAGGCTAGAATCTTCCTGGTAAGCGCACCTCATGGTGCTACACACCTTAATAGAAATGGGCCAAGCAGTGTTTAAAAGAATACAGTTTCCGTGTAATTATTTCGGGGCATAAGCTAGCCAGGCAGCTAGGAGCTGGGCGGGAATGCTGCCCGCAGCTCCTTCAACAAAAAATAAATTCAGAATTTTTATAATCTTACTAAAAGAACACCAGAAACAACTGAATGCTTGATTGAGGGAATATTGACCAAAAAATGTAATTTATTTTTCCAGAAGATAGAACTCATAAATTGACAATATCTACAAAAGAGTCAGAAAAACATTGGTGAGAAAGAGCTCTATTAAGTCATCACACAGAGAAATCCTGTAACAACAAAAGCAAAGAGTTTAAAAAGCTTCTATGATTTAAAAGATGGACTGGGTGGGACAAAAGCAAAACCAATAAAGCCTCTCAGTAATCAATTTGGCACTAAACTCATTACCCTGGCAGCTAGAAGACAATGAAAAATGCCTTTGAAATACCTAGAGAAAATTATCTCCAACGATGCAAAATTTATCATTCAATTAGAAGGCTTAAATTTTCCTAAAGTTGGATATAAGAGAACATACCAACCATCCCAGAAGTAGGGAGGCTGAGGCAAGATGATTGTGAAATTCTTGATCCTTCTGTGCTGCAAAGGTAGATGCCAGCTCACACACAGTGATTAATTTTTAAATATGTTAACTTTTAAACGATGGTCTCCATATTCTGGTGTACCTCTGTGTACTTCCTTAAAGATTCTTTTAAAAAGGCTCGACCTTTCCTCAAGTCCCAGGGATCTATATGGAAGACGAAGCAGAGAGATCTTAAGAAAGAGCCAAAGGTGGCAGGCAACTGCACAGAAAGAGCGTTTTCCAGATAGAACCGGGCTGATGCACATATCAACTCAGAGACTTTGACAGCGTTCCTAAGATCTGCCCAAGCATAAACAAGGGGGAAGTGGACAAAGTGTTCTCTACGTAGATAGGAATATATCTGCAATGGAAAGTTGCTGGAAAAGAGATGATCAATCGTTTTTAGTGCAGTAATACTCCAGGACAGGACTCAACACAAATCAGACTATCATTTTTGTTTGTGTGCTTGCTGGTGGTGGCTGTACTTTTTGTTTGTTTGTTTGTTTGTTTGTTTTATAAAGAGAAAATAATGTGAAATTGTGTGGCTAGGTCATGGGTTTTAATTGAAAGGTTCTGGGGAGCAGATAGGATACAATAAAATTAACAAAACTAATAAATAAAATGAGACTCTTTGAAAGCATGTTTCTCTAAAAAGAGAGAGAGGAAAAATTAACAAAGAAAAGGAGGATGAGAGAATATACTGAAGAGACAAAGGGATTTGCTCATTGAAAGAAAAACAAATTGATTTTGGTGAAAAAAAAATAGTTGCAAGAAAATCATTATATATAGATACATAGATAAACAAAGAAATAAAAGGACATATGGTACATGGTACAGGTAAGCCATAACTGAGCATGTGCTCATACACACCCACAGACAGACACACACACACACACATGCACACATAAAGACTCCATATCCAACCACTACTTTCATGTTTATTGCTGTTCTATTCACAATAGCAAGAAAATGGAAACAGTTCAATGGCCACTGAGAGAGGAGTGGAAAACGAACGTATAGTATATAGTATATACAAAGGGATTTTATTCAGGTAAGAATAAAGAAAACTGGCTTGCAGGAAAAAGAAGGATGAAGAAAACATTTAAACATTATCTTATGGCAGGTGAACCACACTCAGAAAGACAAAAACTGCATGGTCTTTCATATGAAGATTCTACATTGTAGTGTAAATATATTTATGCATATAAACAGTTCTAAATAAAGATATCCCCTCTAAAAATGGTAAGGAGTCCAACCAAAAGAGACTAAAAAGCAGTTATGAGAAAGGGTGAGAAGGCAATAAAACATATGATATGAAATCTGAAATATAACTGACAGGAAGGATAAGGGACATATGAAGAAGAGAATCAATGAACACAAATTTAGTTTGAAAAAAATGCCATAATGACGCTAATGCTTTGTTACTTAATTGGAAAAATACCAAATGATCATGAGTAGAACTTTTATAGTTTTATACAATGACAGGGTTAATTATTAATATTTAAAATATGTAATATCTAAGTATTATACTAGTATAACACTATCAAAGTATGAAATAAAACACTTAATTCTAGAATATCAAAAGTTGGCATATGAAAATTCACTTATTCATTCTTTGATTTGTTTGTTTATTTATGTATTGTAACATTTAGGCAGCGCTGAAAAGAATAATAGAATGTTCTCAAGAACAAAAGCAGTGACTATCATTTTACTTAAAACATATACATACATCCAATGAGGGCAAGTGTTTTCTGCATTGAAACCCATTCATAATCTACTGAAGATCCAGTAAAATGTAAGACTACTTTATGAAAATATGGAGCAAATACTGCAGAAATACATGAAAATGTTGAAAGTGATTCACTCACAAAATTAGACATGGGGGTTCCAAAAAATGAGATTGTTGACTTTTCTACAGGTCATTTAGCTTTGTTGAAAATGAACCCATGTAATTTTACTTAAATATGACCAAAATATATGGCTAATACACATACATTCATACGATAAAAGGGTACATGTATACAATTAGGTAGATTTATTTATTTATTTATTTTTTTAAAAAAGGAAGTTTATTGGTCTTTAAATGGCTCAAATTGCAAATAAATGAACCGGGTAGTGGCATCAGCCTAAGACATGTGATGCATCTCTGTCAGTTTCCTAAGGTTAACATGAAGCAGTCGAACATGTTAGGCACACACTGACCAATGTCAGCCTGTGATGTTTCCTCTGCAAGAATTCAAGCATGCTGTTAGGAACATAATTTCAATGGGAAGTAAACCACTATTAGATTTTTCTTTTCCTCTGTGGGGCTAAGACACTTGATTAAACAGTTTTTCTTGTTGCACAGTCAGAATTTCATCAGGTCAAAGAGATGCTCAGGCGTTCCAGGAAACAAATGTGTACATGAAACTACCAGAGACAGGCGTTCAGGAACTCAGCTGTCTAGATACTACATTCAGCATATCATAAATACTTCTCCTTAAAGGGTATGATTTGATGTTTTCACAGGCTAGGCCATGTGCGCGATTAGAGTTCCCTGTGTACCCCCAGCCAGCAGGCCCAGCATGGCTGTGTGCACTCATGCAGTCCTTGTCGAACCAGGGTCCTAACCATGATCGTGGCCGTTTGCTTTGAGACCTTTCCCTCTCCTGGGTACTAGGTGCTATTTTTTAATTGAAAAGTAATTTTCATATATCATGTTGGATCATGGTTCCCCTCCCCTAACTCTTTCCAAATTGCCCTATTTCCCCACTCACTTTTCAGAAACAGGCAAACAGAAAAGAAGAAAAAGAAGAGGAGGAGGAAGAACAAGAACAAGAAGAATCCCATTTCCCCTTTGCCCCATGCCACCTCACCCGCTGTTTGGACGCTCACCTTTCTGGACATAGATAGAAGGACCTTGGTCTTCCCGCAGGGCAGGGAATTTGGACTGCTCTTCAGTATCGAGAGGGAGGGGGAATGGAGTGGGGGGAGGAGAAGAGGAGTGGGGATAGGGGGAGGGAAGTGGGGGGAGGGCAATATTGGGAGGAGGGGAGGGAAATGGGAAATGGGGAGCAGGTGGAAATTTTAATTAAAAAAGAATAAAAATAAATAAATAAGTAAAAAAAAAAGAACAAGAAGAAACATACACAACAAACCCATAAAAATACAAAATTGAAAACAAAATATATTAGCAAATGAACAGTAAGACAAATAAAAATAAATCTCAGACAAAGCAATATGAGGCAAAAACCTACAAAAATACCACTAAGTTTATCTTGTGTTGCTATCTACTGCTTGACATGGAGCCTATGCTTTTTTAAAAAATTCTTTATTGATTCTTTGAAAATTTCACATCATGCTCTCCAATCTACTCACCTTCCTGTCTCTCCACATTCTCCCCTCACCTCTGCAACATCCCTGCCAATAGAATACCACCAAAAAATTAATTAAAAACAAACACAAAAAACTTACCACACCCCTTCATCTCTTCAATACTGCTTTGTTCATCTTCATGGCACTGGGAGCTGCAGTGTGTCTCACGGTATCCTCTTTTGTCCAATCAGACCCATCCACGAAAGAACCAGTCTCTTTATGAACACCACCAGGTTAAATAAAGGGTACATATTTGGTGGGATAATCTAAGGCCAGGGATGGGGGTTTTGTTGGTAGCTGAGCTGATCAACCTGGGTCCCTGATGCTTACTCTTTAATGTGGTAGTTTCTTCATGGAAAGAAAAACCTAATTTTTTCTTTGTAAGCAAAGGTCAGTTGAAGATAGCTTATTGATTGAAGATAGGAGCTCATGTCCACTTTCCTCTCTCAGCAATGGGGCACCCTCAGCCAGCCCTGGGCATGATATTACAGTCTTTGTGAGTTCATGTGTATTTGTCTGTCTTGTTGTGCCTGAATGACACTGTTTCTTTTGTGTCATCATTCCCTCTGGTTCTTACAGTCCTTCTACCTCCTTCCTCATGGACTCCTGAGCCCTAAGGTTTGTTGAAGACCTTCCATTTAGGACTAGTGTTCCAAAATTTATACTCTGTCCATTTCCCAGTTGTGGGTCTCTGTGTTACTTCTCATATACTCCAAGAGGAATTTTCTTTCATGGCATCTGATCAAGGCATCAATCTGATCACAGTCTGTTCTGACCATGGCTAGGGAAATCTTGTCATTTCACTTTACTCAAAGATATATTAGGAATTCAAAGGCATGACTACCTTTTTTTTTAAAATAGAATTTTTTCTTTAGGTTTCTTGAATCATGCCATGTACTATCTACTGTATTTCAAAGCTTCTCTTGATTTCTGATCTTGGACATTTGCATTTGGATTCTAAACTGAGCACATAGTTCTCCCTGTATTTTTCTGAAGCATATATCCTCGGGTCCCTCATTCCTGCATTTTGCCTCTATGTTTCATCCAGGAGAGACAGACAAAGAAGTTGGTAAAGAAGAAGTTTTATTTACAGTGCTTTAAAATCTTAATAATTCTTAAATATTCTAGTATTTGAGTAACTAGAGAAAGTGATTAATCCTACTCTAAATGTTTACACAAAATCCATTATGATGCCAAAGTGAACATTGTTTCTTGTTTTAATGAAAGCTGGAGTCATATTTTAATTTGCCATCTATTTCTTCAGAAGACTCTCACTGCAAATCTACTAGAGTCTAATTGTTTAAATACAAACACATAAAAACTAGAATAGGAACATATAATCAGACAGAATAATTTAAGATTTTAGTGTTAAATTCATTCTCTTCATCAGATATTAAGATCTTATGCAATTGAGACATCTATTTTTAAGCAAGCTTTTCATAATACCTTTTCTGTGTTCAATGATTTCCAACACCTAATTATTCCAGAGCAATTATTTAGAAAATATGGATATATGTGTCTATGTGCAATCAAACCTGACTAAAAAAGCAGATAAAATACAGAAGCATTTATCGCAATGCTATTGCTTCTTAATTAAAACACATGAAGACATTGATACTTTAAAATTCACACAAATTTACATTTGTGTTGTTGCTGTTACTTGTTTTGTGTTGTGTTTTGTTGTTGTCATTTAAACTTTCCAAGCAAGTAAAGCTTTCCTGATTTCCAAAGCTGTGTCATTGTCTCTGGTTTCTCTTTCAATGTAAAAACCCAACGAACTCATCCTTTATTTGCTTGCATGAGTCTTTTCTCCGGCTCTTGACATCCTTTTACCACATTTTCTCAGGGACCACAAGAATGACATTCCTCTTCCACGCTTCCTCATTGTCCTCAACATTTCAGCTTTTGCCATAGTCTTTTGTAGAAAGATGATTCCGTCTCCCACAGCTACATTCCTTCAGTTCTGCTCATTATCACTCGGAGGCAGCCTCCATCCCCCAGTATATTCATCTATCTTTGGTTCAAATCAATAGATCACTTTA
Source organism: Chionomys nivalis (assembly GCF_950005125.1). Lineage (NCBI taxonomy): Eukaryota > Metazoa > Chordata > Mammalia > Rodentia > Cricetidae > Chionomys > Chionomys nivalis. Next base: position 21,586,601 of record NC_080097.1, on the reverse strand, counting down.
AATCAGTGCACTAGACACTGAAAGACCACCTTTTATTACAGGCTGGTAGTTCAGATGTAGAGAATGAATGATTTCTTGGGGTTTGTGGTCCATAATTATATTAACCTTGGTCCCACACTAAGCTATTTGAAACTTCTCACACCTCATTACCAGTCAATGGGTCCTTTTCTATGTAAGAATTGCATTGTTTGACTTTGAAAGACATGTTGTTAAAATCCCTTTACAGGTTAGTGATGTTTCTTAAGAAGAGTGGAACAAATTTCATGGTCAAAGTCAAATTTTTGACACCCTTTTTATAACAAGGATATCAACCCTTTAAATGCCAGAAGAGATAGTTTGCTTACAAATGAGTTAGTGGAAAAAGGAAAGACAAATTTTTTCATTATTATCACATTGATAATGTGCTTTCTGCTTTAGCAAGTGACTTTATTATATATTTATACTTAGTGTTTTAATATAACAGGAGAATATATAGGAGAAAACTAGCACTGAAAATTATTGATTTATATTTTTGAATGTCTCTGCTACCACTGACTTTAATCCTCAATTAGGTTTTTAAGAAAATGAAAGTCATTTTAAGACTGGAAAAAACTTTAACTAAATCAAAGCTAACTAAGTATCTCTCATCTATTTCCTGAACATGCGAACGGATATGAGTTGAGAAGGTTTTAAAACTCAGACTAACTAAAGCCTCGTGAAACAACTAGCAAATTGCAAAGATACCTTATTAAACCCTAGTGTGGAAATAAGATTCTCTGTAGTTAAAAAAAAGATCCAGATAATAGATTGCAAATTTGAATTAAACATTATGCATTATAAAGCTTTGTCCTCCAAAAGGAATTCTAGAAGACCTATGTAATCGCTTCAGTTCTTCCATTTCACTAGAGAGGACCAAACAATGATGGCAAGGACAGAAGGATAATGGAGGTAAATACACTGAACTATTAGTTTATAGCTGAATTGGTCCAGCTCACAAAACAGAAACATACATTCTGCTCTTCTACTTACTCTTTGAAAATAAATAGCAGATCATATTTATAGTAGGACTAGAATTAGAATTCATGCAACTTGAAAATTTTAATTCATAGATAATCTTACTTTTAAGTTATAACACTAATGGTGACAACATTAGATTAAAAGCTTCTCAGGCAGTTTTAACAACACGGACACTAAAATTAAGTCGGTCTAACACTTAACCTTTCCCCTAAACTGGCAATGTCCTTGATCCTGTGCAGAAAAAGAGCTCTGGTTTCTTCTGGTACCTCCCACTTCTTCTAAATGAGCACCCTACCTTCAAACTACAAAAGAGGGTATGACCAAACCTCCCTTAAAGACCCCAGTTCATCTGGTGAACAACTTTGGAACTGGATCTCTGGATTTTTATGGTCAGGCATGTTTTATCTGGTCTCCGACTTCAACCCACTTCTTAAATGATTTAGAGTATCAGATCTTGAAGGGTGAATATTAAGTAGTTAAACAAGGATCAGCCTTGCAGACCATTGAGGATAAAGCCTTACTTCACAGTCAGTTTTGGAGCTCTCTTGACTTTTCCCTGGTAACAAAACAAAAAGCAAACATAGAAACTGTCCTTTCTTAGATTTTTCAGGTAAGAAGAATGGATTACTTCTTACTCTTGGTGGAGACATGACATTCTAATCTATCCCCAAAATTAAAATTCTCCCTTAAGAGTCAATCCATCTTGGAATGTCAGTCACTTAGGCAGTAGTCCATGCACCTCAGAAAAACTGTTTCACCTGAAAATATTCTAAGGAGGTTAGAGGAATAATTACTATCTTAACAAGATGATGTACTTATATCATCTGTATAAGTGCATACAGTTATTCTCTGTGAGTAGAAGCACACAAGAACTAAGATTTTTGCTAGTTTGAAGTTATTATTGGTATTTTTAATATCATTAGCATCATAGTCATTATGTGTACATGTATGTGTGCTTATGTGTGTGATAGCGGCAGCATGAATGACGCACATATGCAGATCAGAGGACCTGACATATTTCCAGAGTTTTCAGGCCTGTGTATCAAGACACTTTTGCTTTAAGTTTTATCTTTATTCCTGTGTGTGTGTGTGTGTGTGTATGTGTGTGTGCATGCACGTGTACATGTATGTAAGTGTATCAGTGATTGCCATGTGGGAGAGACTAGATAATGGTGCTTATCTCCCTGTGTCTGCAGTTACAGGCAATTGTGAACAACCTAGTACAGGTGCTGGGAATCAAACTTCAAGAAGAGGAAGTCCAGTTAACCACTCATCCATTTCATCAATCTTGAATATTTTAAATTTTATATACTTATGTTAAGAATACTTTTGTACTTTAAGCATCTAATTGGTATGATGTAACTCATATTTCATTTTAAAAAAAGCCCTTGATATCTGCCTTTCTACTCCCTAAATGGAATACACATCTGAGCTTTGTACTTTCCTTCTCATTCTTACAATATTCCTTCTTTTCATCTTCCTCTTCTCCCTTAATTTAAATATCTAGTTATTTACACATACAAAATACACGTATACATTCTTCACAACTACTACCCTACTGTCCTTATCTCCAAACCATATAGGATGTATAGATAATATTCTTCTCCTTCAGCTAACATTGGGCCTGTGCTCTAAGCATCATTTCAGTATTATTTATTTGAGGATCTAGGCAAGAAGGTCACAAAACCACTTCAAGACTTCAACAAGAAAGTTGTCTAAGTTGATGAGAGAACCGATAAGTCAAAAGAAAAATTGAGTAATGGGAAAACAAACAGTGATTATGACAATAGAAGTTTCGATTAGGTAATTTCTAGATGCATCACCACCAACAGCAGAATGGTCTAGAAAGATAGCTATCCCAGTAGTTAAAGATGTCCTGATCTTCAAAGGTTTCCAGTAACCTCGTCTGGCAGTTTACAACTTTGGGTAACTCCATCTTCAAAATAACTAACGCCCTCTTCTGGACTATGCGGCACTAAATTCACGTGGGCCCATCCTCATTCTCTCTCTGTCTCTCTCTGTCTCTCTCTCTCTCAAAATTAAATTTCAAGTGAAATCTCTAAAAAAAGAAGCTATCAACAGCAGGCAAAATGAAATAGAGAAATGAAATTCTTCAATGTAAGGTGAATACAACAATAAATAGCAATATGTGTGAAGGGAAAACGGAAAGGGATCATAATTTAAAACAGGTCTGAAATATAGTGAGGGGAACAACTCTGAGGATATGCAAGATTTAAAAGGAGCTAAAATAAAGACAAATGGATGAGCTAACATAGTAAATGAAGCTATGGCTGGGAATTTTGCAAGTTTGTAGAAAGAACTAGATAGTCAAATAATAATAAACTTAGAATCTCAAAGAAATACAATAAGAGAATATAATCCCTACAAATATGTCAAGATGTCAAAAATATACAATAGACCAATAATAATAAAATAAAATAAAAAAGAGAAAAATTCCTTCTTATATACAGAGGCAGAAATATCAAAATAGTATCAAATCTGTCATCAGCAAACCTAACAGATGGCAAAGCATGGATTTTCAGGTTTCAAGCCCTAGAATAAAATAATTGTTCATGAAGATTAGAAAATAGAAGAAAATAACATATTAAAAATTGATAAACATATATGAATATTTGAAGAGATGCACAACCTAAGGCTTTTTTTTGACACAAAGCCAACACTGCAGAAAATTCTTCCCTAAGCAGAGAAAAAAGGAAAACAAGATTATTTATAAGAACATAGGAAGGCACATTTCATGAAAGGGAAAGCAGGCAAGCCAGGTAAGAATTAGTCATGATCAACATATCAAACCAGAAAATATCTAACATAACTAGAAGAGAAAATAAAGAAATGTCAGTTCTCCAGAAATACACATATAAAACTATTCTTAATAAGAAGCCATTCTCATTCAAAATCTTGAATCAACTTAAGTGATTTTATTTACCAATTTTAAATTTAATTTTAAATAGCCATATTAAGAAAAACAATTTCCAGTTAGGTTTTCTTCTCCAGAAATTCAAATAAATAGGAAAGACATTCAAAAACTGAGAGTCAATGGATTTAAATCAATTTATTATAAAAATAAAAGTCTCAGTCAAACTAGTATATCAATTATCATACCTGATGAAGTAATTTTCATGCTAAAACTAGTCAGAAGAGATAAGGAGGGTCTACACATTAATAAAGGTAACAATTAATTAAGAGGATATAATTATTACAAACACTTTTGGGTTGAATCTTGAGATGGCCATTTCCATGAAACATACACTTTTCCCCAAGTGTCTTCAGCTCTGCTTCCTAAAATGTTGATACTGGGACACACAGTTACTAATAAAATAACAGTTCTAATATTTATAACATTTAGGCCACAAAGGAAGCCTTAAAAGTGCAAAAGGCAGAACATAGGAAAAAGATACACTTTCCTGAGTCTTATTAGACCACAACGGAATATAACAGGAAATCAATAGCAAGACTAGCCTCAGAAAATATACAAATGCTTGGAGACAGAACAATACACATTTGAATCAACAGGAAATCATTGAAGAAATCAGGGAGGAAATTAAAGTTTTCATAGATTCAAGTGAAAATGAGAACATAATATATGAGACCCACTGAGGAGCCGCTGAGGCAGCCATAAGAAAAGTTTATAGTTTTAATTGCTCACACTAAAGTATCAAAGAGGCCTCAGATAATCTAATCACGTTCCTCAAGACATTAGGGAAAAGAAGAAGCCAAACACAAACCAAGTACAGAGCAAGAAATTGCAAAGATTACAGAATAAATTCATGAAATAGAGACTAAAAAAATAATATGCAAAATTAGTTCAAGAGTTATTCACAGATTGAGAAAGCTATAGCCATGCTAAGGAACATAAAGAAAAGACTCAAATTCATTAAATGAGTGATGAAAGTGGAGTTGTTAAAACAGATACCAGTGAAATCTAGATGATTATTAGGTAATACTTTAAAATTTTAAAATTCCCTTTAAAAATACTATCCCTTATTTGTGGGGAACTTCTGTAAAATTCAAAACATGTTACTTACTTTCTTATTCAAAGACTGAACAATAAAGCCAACATGTGACAGTGGAAAAAGCTCATTGTCCATAGTCTAGGACTCACTCATTATCTTCTGGGACCCAAAGGGCTTGGGCAGAGCCACTTCTCTGCATCTGTCCGTCATCCATAGCATACAGTTTGTCCAGTAGGCTCGAGCTGTCTCCACTCCTCTCCAGTCCCTGCCCTTGCTTGACAATCACAGTCATAGAATCTCTCATATGCTGGAATTTCCACTGCAACTGAGATTGCACCTACACAGATCACATCTGCTGATGCACAGCGTCAAATTTTCCCCAAGAGCCCTAATACTCAGGCTTTTGAACTGCACTTGAGGCATCACACATTATCCACAGATTCCTTGCCTTTCACAATGTCAAGTATCAGTTGCTCTCCTTGACTCTTCATGCCTTCATTATCAACATCATGGGAGATTCTCGTACACAGTATTGGCCAGCTCTGTTGTTTGTTTTATATACCTCATTGGCCATCTCACTAAAGCATAGCTTCTGTGAGTTGGCCCTGAGCAAACGCTTCCCAAATGTCACTTCAGTGATGCTGACCCATTACTAATCATGCCCTATTCTTGAGCCCCAGCTGATGACCATTTGTCATCCAGTAAAACACCCAGGTCACTACCAAAGATTCTTTATTCAAATAAATTACACATATTGCTCCTAGAGAGTCTCTTGCTTTTTCTGAAACTTCACAAGCCAGCCCTCCATTGTCTACATTTCTCTCAACATTCTCATGTTCCAAGGTCCCACAACAATAGCTCAGTAAGACCTGAACACTTCCAATCCTAATTTCTAAACACTTATGCAATCTTTCCAACAAATCATGATCAGAGTCATCATACCAATTGCAGTCCTAGTTTGATTTTTTGTTGTTGTTGTTGCTCTGACAATCACTGACCAAAACTCACTTTGAGAGAAAGGAGTTGATGTAGCATGGATAATAAAGACTCAGAGACATAAATTGGGTTTCAACCTGAAGGTCAGAAAAGCAGAGACAGTCACAGGCTCTCACTTCTACCACAGTCCGAAATGGCAATCCTGCCTCCAAAAATCTCAGAATGAGACTGTGAATGAGAACTGTCTCCTCCTGTCTTATATTCCTCTCTCATGCTGGGATTAAAGGTGTGTGTCACCATTGTCTGGTCTGTAAAACTGATCAGTGCAGCTGTTTTACTCTCTGGTCTCCAGGCAAGCATTATTTATTAAAATACAAGTAACATATCACTGTTATGCCCAAATCTGTGGATCCCCACAAAAGCCAACAAAGGAGACCGAGACCCATATGTAAAAGCAAAGAGCCTTTATTTTAGTCAAGTTTGCAAACTCGGTCTCTCCACATGTTCAACATATTGGAATAAACTGGGAGAGCCCCGAGAGCAATTAGAATTGGGGTTTTATAGTAGTAAAGGTGGGGGTAAGGGGTCTCTGAGGTTCAGGACCCTTGGTTGGCTGACATTTGTCTCTGGGTGTCCTGGGGAAGTGCTGGCAGGTGTTTCTATTTACAGTGCTTGGAATGCCAGGAATTTCCTTTGAATGGTTTGCTCTTGGGTGGGGGTCAGGTAATCTAGGCCTGCCAGGCATTGTCTCAGAATAAACTGTTGAGACTCTAGACTTCGTTTAAATTTATCGATGGCCAGAGTCCCAGGTAATAATGGCTGGAGAAAGAATGACACAGACGTGAGAGACATGAAGCAAAACACAAAAAACTTACCGATGTGAAACAAAAACTCATATAGGTAAGAGATTATTTACAGGAGCAGAAATGACTCAATGACAGCAGCATGGAGCTATTTCATAATACTGGGACTTGGAGCACAATACACAGCCAATAGGCACCTCACGTGCTTATAGAGTGTCTCCCCAGGTGTCTTGATGGATCTAAATATCTTTCTGGCAGCTAAGATGAACTTTGTTCCAGAGAGCTGATTTTCTGTCAGAACCTGCATCTTTTCTCCTAGTGTCTTCTTTTCAGCTCTGCTTCTTTCCTCTGATGGGAACTCTCAGCTTTTACTGTTACATTTAATAGGGAGGGACCTAGTGAATCTGTTCAGTTTCAGGGACATCAAGAAGCTATTTTGAGTTTTTTACCTTTCTGTTTGAAAATCTTTCTTTCAGGATGCAATCTCAGAGGAAACTATCACACAACAACCACTAATGCAAATTTCTGATGTATCTCTACATTGATATAATTTCCTAAAATCAGCTAAAATTCTTCACCTCCCAGTTTCCCAAAGCCAGAAATCATACCTTACCCTTGTGCTGAAATAAACCATTTTTAAAAACCCCTTTCCTAGTATTGTTGCCCTTCCTTGTATCGTTTATAAATGGAATTTCAACAAAATCTCAGAAGCTAAACAGAGCAGTATGTATTTTAGAGAACTCTATATTGTTGGGTTTCCTTCTGCCTTAGACCTGCTCATCATAGGCTGAACTAATTTCACTAACAAGAACATTAGTTTTAGCCCAGGGATCATCTGCAAATATTTATATTGACTCTGTTTCCACACTCTCCAGTCACACGGTCTCATTTGAAGAGAGAACTGCTTTCTAACTTCCAAGAGGTAGCTTGTCATTAATAACACCCAAATCCTACGAGAGGCTGTTTTCTTATCATTGTTGGCAGCAACTCTTTACTGCATGGGGCATGACTACCAAAGCTCTATTAACCTATAAAATCACAAGGCTAGTAAAGGGGATAAATTACAAGCAGTATGTCTCTCCTCTCCTAGTACCCTTGCCATTCAATCTTTCTCCTTATTCATCTAAATGTTGATAAAGTTTACCTCAATAGGATTCTGTCTTAAATCAAGGTTGCCTTTCAAAGAAGTGAAGATATTCTTACTTAAAGGGAGATTTTAAATTTGCTATTACTTTCTTCAGTTTATTTTATATGTAAGTGTTTTTTTTCTAAATATATGTATATGTACCATCTATATGCTTGAATCTTGTAGAAGACAAAAGAGAGTATTTGGTCCCCTGGGAATGGAGTTATAGTTAGTTGTAAACCACCATGTGGGGCTAAAGTAGAACCCTGGTCCCGTGACAGAGCAAAAGGTCTTCCTAACCTCAGGAACACTTCTTCAGCCACATGAAGATTTTTAAATCATAACAATAGAAGATAATCATGATCAGTTCCATGAGGATCATATCCCCTATCCAATCTATTTTCACAGCTAACTTGTTTCTGGTCCTGCCACAGCAGTTGACTTCACATCCTGAGACTGGGAAGGGACATTGAAACAAGGATGAAGTGTCTGACCAGCAAATGGGTTTCATACAGGTGGCTGACCCTGAATACCTCAGACCATCTTTATTTACACTTCAAAACAAGCATGTTTTCTCCTATCCTTCAGAATTAAATTCCAGAAAAAAAAAATATGTTTTTTTCACCAACCTTTTCATCAAAACATCTTTTAAACCAAAAACAGCACTCAGCATTGTGTTAGCTTGGCTAAATGCAGAGTCAGGAACACCCTGTCCTTACAAAGCTAAAAGGTGATGAATATAGGCACACATTCCCAAGAACAACAATATTCTTCAAAACTTAACAAAGTATATTTATAGAAATAGGGCTGGGTTGACATAAACTGCATTCATACAGACAGCTTGTATTTCTTGAACTGTTTTCTTGTTCTACAAAGTGGTCCTGCAAACCTAAGTGTCTCTATAAAGGTTGAGCTTTGATAAGGCACTCTTTTTCCTTCTTAATGTTTTTTTCCCCAGAATTTATAGATGTAGTTAATAGATGTGTTGCTCTCTTATTTGTGCCCATTAATCTTTTATTACTTCCAAACCTGCCCTCATTGAATGAGAAAAGCTGCCAGGGTCTGCAGTGACAGCTTGTATTTCCAGATAAGAAACCTGAGAAGCATCAGTTTCCAAATAACTCTTAGGGAAAAATATTGGAGAAAAAAAATTCAGTTTCCTGGAATGATCACGTCTGTCCCAGGCATGACTGACAAAGTAAAACTAAAATCTGCCAAGAGAATCATCAGTATTATGAAAAATAAGACAGCATGCAAGCTGCATGATCTCAGCAGTGTTCTGCACTGTCCTAAGGGCCACTGGTCCTTGCTCAGTGACAGACTATCTTCACGCATTTTGCCTGAAGGAGACCTGTTGGACAGCGTGTATATGCTGATGTGAAGCTCGGCCACATGGCTCCCAACAAATGTAACTACTGTATGAGCTCTGAAGTTATTCAAACTTATTCAATGAATCAATAGTAAACACACAAGCATATCAAGATTCTTATCCATTTCTGTCAATCAAGCGAAATGATAAATCACTGACCAATACTAGAAGATAGACTTTTCACACATCCTGTCTATTTAAAAGACCCATTGTTTACCAGATATCTAATAGATTTCTTTTAGTAATGGATAGGCACGTTACATGAACATCCAAGCAGGTTGATATGGTAATTAACATTTTAATCAAAGAAATAATATGGGCTTGTGCTTCCCTGCTCACTACTATCTGTGTTATCAGAAAATTTGATTTTAGACTATAAAAATTGACTAAAACATAAGCATTTAAGGAAGGTGAACACTTGTAGCTGTTCAGTCCTTACTACATACCCACAATTTAACTTCAACTGCCTTTCCAAAGTGAATATACATTTTAATGATTTATTATGTGTTATATCAAAGATTTGTTCATTCCTAAAATTATAATTCAATAAATAATAACAGCACTTCAAAGTGTGTTTTTAAGTTTCCCTGTTAAGTTCTCCTCTAATCATACCTAAGTGTTTCTCCTTAAACAAAACACTGTTCTTGTAACAAAAAATAATCAATGCTGAGAGTAACTAGACAAGTTTTACTATTTTAGAAAGTTGGAGAGAGCAAGGACATTCTTAGATATGGTCTGGGTGTGTTGGACACCAGTCTAAGGATTATTCTGAGACATAAAAGTTGCAATGTCTCCAGTGAAAAGCCTGTAAGTCATGACTTACACAATTTTTAAATGTTACCTTTCATTACTTCCACTTAAAATATGTACATTTTTATTATTGGAACATAAGTAAAATGCTTCCAAATAGAAAAAGATACTTTTAGGACTATAAGAATAAAGATGTTGATAAAGTCATGATGTTCAGATGTTGTGAATCTTGCCTTTAACAAAGAAACCTTATTGGAAAGGAGAGTGCTTCCAAAAGAAGGTAAGAGTTATTATTTTGGTAATATATAAAGGGAAAAAATTAAAAGTTAATTTGTACCTGACAAAACCAGTTCTGAATGTTACAACTATGATTCCCTTAAATGCTCCCAATTGATGGCGGGTGATGAGATGATTAATATTGATTGTCAACATGATAGAATTAAGAATTACGGGGAAAAAAAGCTTCTGGGAATACCTGTGAGGAGTTGTCTGTATTAGGTTAACTGAGGTAGGAAGGCCCTCCTTAATTGTGAGCGGCACTGTCTAATAGGCTAGAGTCCTCGGCCGAATATCAAGGTGCGAGTGAGCTGAGAATTGAGTTTGCAGTTTGGATTCCAATAATAAGTATAATTTCATTCATATTTTTCTGCCCATAATATATCATTTTATGGAAATGATTCTAAACACATTAAGCCCATTTTCACTTGAAGAAAAATTAAGCAATTTAATGTTCACTTAGAAGCACTGATTTTAAGAAAATGACAGTCCTAAATGTTAGAAATTGTTTTGCATATTTCTCGAGACAATTGTGAAATAGTTAATCAAAAAAGGCAACATTTAATAAGTGTCTCATATACTAATGAGAAACAAGATGTACCAATTGAGAATATTCAAACTCTGGAAAGAGGGCGAGAGCATGACAACAGGACTGGATTTGTAAGCAGACCTTGGAGCAATGGCAAGAGCAGCATCTTGAAGCTTTTTTTTTTTTTTTTTTTTTTTTTTTTTAGCAGGTTGAAGAAGTGATGAAGTCTTGACATGGCAAAGCATATTCTGGGAACAGGATGAATTCCAACCAGGTTGAGATGTAAGAGGCAAGGTCACAGTTCATAAGACGAGGCTTGAAGAAAGGGCAGGACTAAGGAAATTACATTCTAATTAACTAATTATTAGTGTGAAGATAATTACATGTTAGCAGATAACATTGACAGAAGGAATAAAATTCTAACTATAATGATTAAGACACTGTCAGCTTGATAGCTTGTCAGTCACTCTGGCTATTCAAGAAGGAAATAAAGCACGGTAGTTGTAAATATGTATTTTCCACCCCAATTGTGAAAGTGAGGGGAAAACATGACAAAACTTTGCTTATGATGAACCACACTGGTGTCCCATTTTAAAATCAGTCCCAGATTCACACACTTGCAGTGTCCTTCTTTGTCACCTTGTTTCCATGTTCTAATGTTTTTAGAGAAAGACATTAGGGGACTATTTCTTCCTGCAAAAGAAGCTTAGGGAAAGTATATGGATTGATGTGCTTAATTTGCATTCCACATGTAACCCAATGCAACCTTCAGTTTCTTAAAGAAACATTGACAACAAGAAGCATACTATTATTTGTGCTATAGAAGCTAGTGATAGAATAGGTTAGTTTTAACAGAGAATACCACAGCTTTTGTTAAGCCATTCTTCACACTTCACCACATATTGAAATGTATGAAAGAATTAAAATTATGTGGCAGCATTACAGTTCTGCATGAAAATTATAGTGAGGTTTGTTTGTTTGTTTGCTCTCTTTATATCTTTCTGTAAAGAAGATAGATTTGTACAGGGCAGTATTTTCCCCATTTAGGGCATATCTGCACAAATACAATATGTAATTTTCATCAAAAGTATGATTGTATGTGAGAAAAAATATTGCCTGGGCTTTTATTTCAACCAAAAAGTCTGGGTGTTGCACTTGACATTATTTATTTGAAGTTTATGTTGCTTATATTACTTGAAATCTGAAAGCTTCTTTATTAATTCCAATCATCAGAGAAAGCATTTAGAGCTACGAAAAGCTGTCCTTACACTTAGTTGAATGCTCAGGTACAAAATTATTTTTTCTTTAAAGAACCTCATGGACCCAGAATGCAGCAAGTGAGCAGATTTGTGTGCACAAAAGGGCTGTTTGTCCTCAAAAGTACTTACTTAAATAACAGGAGAGTTGGAAGAAAAGGCAAACAGAACCTTGAAGCAAAAGAAGTGGAACAGATGTCCTTTAGCTGTGTGTTTTATTGATTTATAAACACTCAGTCAGGGTCCCTCGTCTCCACAGAGTAATTTAGATATGGGAAAATATCTGTGAAATATATTGATCGCATTATTGATTGAAAAGCCAATTGCTGTTGCACTCCTGTTTTACCATTTAAGTCCTGACACATTTTGACATATGAGCCAGCTGTGACTCCCGCCTTGATTCTACAATAAGATAATGTGAAAGCTGTCATAACCACTTCTCTGTCAGCTCTGAGTATTTACAGCTTCGTGCTGCTATTTAGCGTGCGTTTTAACTACCTGAATAATAAGGGTTTGTTAAAGCTTTCTCTCTGGCAGTAGGCTTTTCGGGGACAAATTCTGGATAGTTTTCTCTTCATTTAGTGAACTGATACATTAATGAATTTTTAAATTTTTAAAGGAACTAATTTCTTAAAATCTTTGTATTTAATCTATGTGCATATTTAAGAAGTGAACAGTGACAGATGCTTTCTTTCTCCTTCTCCACAGAGGTTTTTTGGTTCCCTAGCTCATCTCTAGAAGACAGTTACTAGTTTATGAGATTAGTTCTTATTCAACAGCAATAAAGGAGGAGTGAGAAAATATAGCCCTTTGAATCTACAGATTTGTTACTTATTTGGGATATCAATCATCTTTTAAAAAGGAGAATAATTTACACAAAATTACTTAATATCCTTAAAAGAAAAAAGCCAAGAGAGTCTCTGAATCTATCTGTGAAAGCTCACAAACATTTACATAAACACATCTGCAAAAAGTGCACTTTAAAAGATCTACGTTTTAGGACAGAACTCATTAGATGATTGAAAATACAAATGCTGTTTCCTGCTTCTAGTCACATAACTATAAGGCATGAGAAAAAGCTCCACTAAATCACCCTTTTGATGCATATAGTCAATATGGATCTTTTCCAAATAAGGTTGTTTAAATGTATACTATACATTATTAAAGTTGGTGTCCATAATACTCCTCTTATATTCTGATGCATCTTCTTGTTGTCACACTATCTCTGATTAATCACAAGAGCATGTTGCTATGTTCTTTCCCGGTTTATGTAAAAGCATCCCTCAATTTGTGTAACCCAATGAAGCAGGCCCATTGTATGGGAGCAGTACTAATGTAAGTAGCCTGGGAACAATACTCCATATTATAAGGATGGACAGCAGATCACTCCTCCTGGAAATGAAAACATTCATTTAACAGTATGAATGGCACACCATTCTGGCAAGTGACTAGCACTTCAGCAGTGTTAAGCATTACACTTCTAATTACTTTGGATCCAACTTAGAAAAAGCCAACATGGCCAGGCGGTGGTGGCACATGCATTTAATCCCAGCACTCGGGAGGCAGAGGCAGGCAGATCTCTGGGAGTTCGAGGCCCGCCTGGTCTACAAGAGTTAGTTCCGGGACGGGCACCAAAGCTACAGAGAAACCCTGACTCAAAAAACCAAAAAAAAAAAAAAAAAAAAAAAAAAAAGAAAAAGAAAAACTCAACATGTATTTCCATAATACAGAGTCCTTTATATTTTCAGCCACAATATCAAACTTTAAAGTAGATTTCACCTTTAGATAAATCTTTAAATATATTTAAAAAAAACAAAGTAGCAAATGAAATTTGACCATGTAAAATCTGTAGTCTAAAACGGTAGCAGGCTGTTTTCCAATCATTCCGGCATAAGTTTAAAGAAGATGAGCTAAAAACAGCCTGTCATGGAAGAGTTCTACACTAGCTGCAATGTGGAGAACCAGATCATGAGACTAGAGCAACATCTCTCGTGAGATCTCAATTACTTCCCACTTTTCTTCTACCTTCCAGTAGACAGAAATGAGCAAGTCACATATAGGGCACTGGTACATCATCCTACAAGCTTCATGTACAAGAAAATTGACCGAAAAATTGGTCGAGCTTTCGCATTCCACTAAGTGACCACAATTCTTTGATTTAGTAGATATATAGTAGGGTGAATGAATCTGGTTGGAATAGAAAAAAAAAGATACTCCAAAAGAGGATGGATATGAAGGGATGAAGATATGAAAGGCACAAAGAATACATAAAAAGAAAAAAATACAATTAGGAAAATTCCAAAGTAGTATCCTATTTCATTCACTAAAATTTCTCTTGTACTAACATTTCACATCATTTAGCAAAAGTTTTGAGATAACAAATTTAACATTAGTACAATAATCTTTACTAATCTCTAGAGTATAATTTCACCATTTTATTTTACCAACGTGGTTTGTGGTTGGGTGTGTATGTGTGTTTGTGTGTATGTGTGTGGGGGATATGCCAGCCTGGATCTCCCATTTCTTTCAACAATTTTCTCTTCATCTTCTCAAGTCTGTTACATGAAAAGAGAGAATAGACACGCCTGGAGTTAAGGGTTTAGTGGGAATGAAAGCAGAAAGTTGTCTATGAGCACAGAATAAGAGTGGTTAACCAAAACTAAAGATTCAGGAGAAAACCTACAGAAAACCAATATTTGTAAGCTATTTATACAATAAAGAGTTTGAATAGAAGTAAAATCTACATGAATGGACTATGTTATTCATAAAAAACTGTGGTTATTAAGTAAAAATCCTTACAAGTTTTTGGTGGGGGAGATTACTGAACTTCCCCATTGCTATTTGGTGGCCTTCAAAATTAAACAGTAAGCTTTTCTTGAAGAACCCACCACAAACTTGGTTGTAGGACACAGAAAATTCAAGGTTGCTAGCTTCTTAATTTTGAGTGGTGCCATGCAAGCTGCTGCAAGAGCAAAAGTATCAATGATCTTATCCAGCACTGAACTCTGAATGCAATATTGAGCATGAAGGCAGATTGTATATGGTAGAATAATGGCATGAGAGAATTCAAGCTTAATCCTTTAAAGCTGGTTAAAATTCCATGACTGGGAGGACACAGATCCTGGGTGTGACCTAATATTGTTACTTTGGTAAATGGTCATAGTGCCTGACTGTTGTTTTCTACATATTTTTGTTTTAATCCATAGGTCTATGTTGTTCTCGGCCTTCGACAAAGCCTTTGGCAGTGATAAATTCAGAGCATCACAATCGAATAAAATGCTGAGAATTGTTGACTGTAAGTACAGCCTTAAATGGGACATGCATATTGTCTAGACTAATCTCTTTCCCCAAGGGCTTGGAGAACATAAATGGAGAAAGGATGTGAAGAGCATACGACCCAGAGGATGGAGAACAACACTGTGTTGTGCTATCTTCAGAATATGGCATGACCATTCAGGAGCTTTAGTAGTTTCAGTTACTTTCACATGGATGGAGTAGGGACTCCGCTTGCTTAGGAGCTAATGGTATTTGGCGGCTTATGTGGGATGGAGAGTCATTTTCTTTATGGATGTGACCAGTGATAGTTTGTCAATAATCTGCTGAATGACCACTCATTCATGCACACACTGGCAGCACCAATCAGGCTCAACATGCTATAACAAATAAAACAAAGGAAGACATAAGGATGGGAAGGAGATATTTTGGGAAGCGGCATGAAGATGTTGGAAAAAAGCAATGATTAGAGTTAATGTGGTCAAATTACAGTATATGCATGTATACAACTCTCAAAGAATAAAAAATATTATTTATAATTATGATTAAACATTGATATAAGAGAACTATATATATATTATATAAACCTATATTAGAAACTTACTAATTAGATAAGTGATTTTCTTGGCTAAGATTTTTGACAATGTCAGACATGTATACGGTATACTCAATTTGTTCCCACCTTTTTTCACTCCGATATTGATGTTATAGAAGAGTAAGGTATTTTGATCACTGTTTATAAGAGGTGTTGCATCTATTTTCTGATACTTAATTTGAATTTTGCATTTTTATCAGAATATCATCAAGATGATGTTATATCATCCTTGTATCTTGTCAGGTAATATAGCATATGTATTTGACTTTAAATTGGTGATGTAAACATATATTTCTAATGGAGAACTGTCCTTGAATTCATATATGACATGCTTTATTGCAATTATTCTTAGGCTAATAAAAGATAAGAATGACTAATTATGAAAATATCTGTCTCATGAGATGTATTACGTATTTTTTAAATTATTTCTAATTAAAAAATAGATAAGAAAAGAAAGATTATAAAATGTGTGCATGTATTTCTTTGGTTTTCTGCCCTGTCCATCTGTCATTTATACTAACACATTTTCCCTGCCCACTTCTAAAATATTATGATCAATTGATCAATTGATTCATATTCTTGTAACACTCTTCTGGAGTGTTGTTTTTGTTTATGTACCCAAAAGCAATTCACCTCTATTCAGCTTTCAAAAACAGTAAAAGCTCTTTTTGTTTACTTGGATAATATAGCTTTGCGGCCTTGAAAGAGTCGCACTTTTCTTTGGTCACAATGCTTCAGCAGCAGAGGGCAGTGGATAGACATTTTCTAAGGCCTACGGATTGAGTGCTCACTGAAGTCTGTAAAGCAAAGATGACTTCTCCAGTGTCCGGCTTTCATCAAGCTCATTCCCTATTTTATGGACCTTTGCTGTAGGTAAAAAGGACCTCTAGCACAGCTGTGGCCTTAGCTACCCACAGCCTCAGCACTGCTGTCTCCAGGGTCTGGTTACTGTAGGTAAGGAACCATCAGCCCCCGCCAGCCAGCCAGCCGATCTTTGGCATGTTCTAGGCCACCCTATGAATAATGATTTCCTTCTATTTGCTATTCTAATCATTTTATGCATCACTTTCCTTCATCAATTCTTTGTTACTCTATGCCCCTACTGTAATTAATAATTCTTCATGTTAATTTTTTCTATTCAAATAATTGAATGATTTCCTTACTTCAGTTTGGATCCCATGTGCTATAGCTTCCTTGGCTGTGATCAATTTTGGTTTTTCTAGGGACAATGCTACTATTCTACCATGAGATTAAAAATCATAGGAAAGTAAGAATGAATAAAATAATGCAGACAATAATAAGAGAAAGAGGTTGGAATTAAGCTAAAGACACCCATTGCTGGCAAATATCCCTCTGATAGAATCATGAATTACATCTACCCATGTCCTGAGACTACATAAACTAAGGGAGCCTATTTTGAGAAAGAAAGAAACGAACTTCTGGCTCATGAATTCCATTGATTCCCCTGTACTATGTGTTTGTGGATGCAAGGATGTTGTGATGACTAGGATTATGTCAACGACATGCAAACTAGAGTTATCTGGAATGACAGAATCTCAACTGAGAAAAATGCCTCCACAAGATCCAGTTAGTTGTAAGGTATTTTCTTAATTAGTGATTGATGGAGGAGGCCTGAGAAAGCCCATTTCATTGTAGGTGGTGTCATCCCTGGGAAGCTGGTCTGGTGGTCCCGGGTTCTATATAAAAGCAGACCCAGCAAGCCAGGCGAAACAAGCCAGTGAGCAACACCCCTCTATGGGTTACGCATCAAGTCCTGCCTTTCAATTCCTGCACTGTGTGAGTTCCTGTCCTGACGTCCTTAGATGATGAACTTACACGGAAGTGTAAGCCAAATAAACCCTCCCCAAACTTGTTTTTTAGCCATGGTATTTTATCACAGCAATACAAACCCTAAGTAAGAGCGATACCAAGTATATCACTCCTCTGTCTTCTTATCTCACTGGCGTAAGAACTATATAAGGGCACATGAAAAGGTCCACATTGGACATTAAGTTCGGTGCGTGCATCTGGGTGGTCAGAGCTAATACAACAATGATGGCTAGAGTGAAACAAACATCTAAGTGTTCAGAGACACATGCCAATGAAAGTGTATGAAGAAATTTCAAGTGTGTGTAACTAATACAGGGTTTATCCATATCTAAATTTCATTTTATTGGAAGTTTAATCTCACAATATTTTGCTCAACAAATTAGTAGCTTTATTTTAAGATTTTTCTCACTTAGAATGGTAAATATTGTTGTTAGTTCCTATAAGATCCGGGTCATATGACATGAGTTTAGTAACTTTCCTATGAGTTACTTGTTCTTTTCTTTTAGCTCCCACAGCACATTTACTTATGCATCTGAAGGTATTTTCATATTTTATTGTAATTTATTTGTCTTACACCTGCATTGCCCTGGAAATTGTGATTGTCTCGATTGCAGGGACCATGTATTATTCATTTTTGTATTTCCAGCACTCAGCATAACACTTGTGCATCAACCTCTCAATAAATATGTGTTGAATTGAATTTAAAAGAAATCATAGATGTAAAAGTACACATGGATAGTATTATCAGCAGAGCAGCGTCTCAGTATAGCATGATATACATCTAATTTGCTACTTATGAGATTCTGTGTTGATGCCATAGACACTTTGTCAAACACCCAGAAAGCAGCAGTGCTTTTTGCCAATGAGCAGGCGAAGTGTATGTTGACAGTTTATTTCAGCACATTATATGGCACTCAACCAAAATTGAACAGCAAGAAAAGATGGAAAGAAAATGACTATTTTCTATGCCTCCATCACTGCAGGTAAAACTAAATGGATTTCATGATGTTCAGGTAGCTTGGTTTGCATCAACTCTTACGTGTAAATCAAATTGATCGTCCTAAATCGTTTGCCCAGGACTGTCATTCTCAGGCTCCCAGTCATACAATGGTATATTACACTCTATTATTGTATACTACATCACAGCATACTGTATCTATTACAGTCATCTCACATGGAATTACCTCTTTCAAAGGGATGGAACACACCCTAAATTATAATGGCCTCATCACTTGGACTGGTTTTAGCAGAAGAAGCCCTTTCAGCAACATGTTATTACCTCTGGAGTGATTAGAGGAAAGGTGGTATTTCATTCTAAGGCTAAAATGTTTTCCTAGCAAAAGTAAATCTGGACATTTTAAGATATGTACGATTAGACTTGTAATTTATACAACCTTGTTCAGAAGTTCCCCCCCACACACCTGCAAGTTGCATGATTATATGCACAATGTTAAACATGACATTAACTTCTATCCTATCTTCAATTTACATAAAAATAAATGTCTTATTTTCCTAGCAATTCTTACAAACAGGCTTATGAAAATCTTTCCAATTTTTGAATTAAATTAAATCTACATAGGAACTATTAAAGTTTAGTTCAGTCTGTCTACCAACCAGGAAGAGCAATGTCTCCCCTTCTATCAGCCTAGTAGCTTGTTTCTTAAATCTTTTGCTATTCATCAAAACTGCATACTCTTGTTTTCCTCCCCTTGTTTTGCCTGGTCTAAACTAAGAGTACAAGTACTGGCTTGTCTTTAGCAATTGCAGAAGCCTTTTGACACTGAATGTTTTATGGTAACCTCTATTCCAAATTCATTTTAATTTCCTAGCGTGCTTGCTAGTCTCTTGCTTGCTGCACTTCTTTTAATCTAGTTTGGCATTCTCAAGTGCTTATTCTTTCAAAACTAGATTAATTCACTTTAGGAGCTAGATGAGACATTAATAAATAAATGAAAAAGTAAAATTATTTTGTCTAATGAATTGCATATTTCTTGTTCATTTCTGTGCCTCTTTCACTAGTACTACCATATAAAGGGAACACTAAATATTTTTCTGCTGTTCTTAAAGTTTCAGTAACACCCAAAAAAGCACTCAAACATTTAAATTATCAATCCATGTTCTTCTCCTAGTAATTTTGATTGAAGTCTAGCACAAAGTATGATATTCTACAGTTTTCAGATATATTCAAAGGTTACATGACTATTAAAAGATTAAAATAACACATGTTTTTTAAAGAAAGTATTCAGAGATGGTAAAAATAAAACATCATTTCAAGATTAAAATGAAATGAAGTTATTAACCTATATGTATTTTAGAAAATGGTATAAATGATTAGACAGACATACAGAGAGGTGATAAGGATGTTGGCGAAACACAAAAACTGAAAAAGAAATAAGCAGGAAAAAGAAGCTAGGTTAATTTCAAACAGGTATAAAGCTAGTAGATATTGGATGCAAAATAATAATTAAAACAATGATAGATTTGTTCAGAAATTTGAAAGCTTGAAGAAAAACACTTCTCTCTTTTCAGACCATATCAGGTCATTAAGTATCATGTTTGAACACATGTCAAATCCTAAGGAGTTTAAGAAATGTATCACAACCAGTATCTCATTTCATTCTAGAAAAAGCTCTTCGATAAATCTCAGCATCTATTCTTAATTCATGAAGTGAGATCCATATCTTTTTAACATGTGTCTACAGTCATGTATTAGTAGCTGGTTATAGACCATGAAAGTGAATCCACATCTCTCTCCCCAAATCTGTTCAGTTACCATGTTTTTCAGTGATCATACAATGTATTCTTTCTCTCTCCTGAGAGAGTTCTGGGTACCTCTGGATCCATTTTCATTTCTTACCTACAAATGCTAAATATAGGGACAATCATTTGAAAGTGCAAAATAACCTGCCATGGCTCTTTTTAATTTTAGAAAATTCAAGTAAACATTGCACTGTTAATGAGGTCAATGGCTATTTAGTTTTTTTTAATTTTAAATATTCTAAAAGGTTATTTAAATAAACATAATAGGCAGGGTCTTTTTGAAATTAATGATGCATGTGTGCAGATTCATTTGATCCTGGAATCATTATCCATGCCCCAGTGGTTTTTACTCAGTATTTCTAACAAGAGAATTACACTACTGAAAGCAATGATGCCTACAAGCCAATAGTCTGTATAGTACACATAGTCCACAGAGATTGTTGCTTCCAGTTATCTTTTCTATATGGATTATGGATCATAGATTTGGTCTGACACACTTCTATAACAAGAAGAGTGTCTTATAAAAATTTAAGAACATTTAAAAATTATATACATATATATGCACGTGTGTGTGCTACATACATGTGATGCATGTGTCTGTTGTATGTTTATGTGGAGGCCAGAGATTGATATTCTTCCATTGAACTTTATCTTAGTTCTTCAGACAGAGTTTTTTTTTTTGGGTTTTTCGAGTTTTAAACTGAATTGAACTTGCTGTTTTAGTTAACTGTCTTGCCTGCACAGCCCAGACATGCTGTTATCTCTGCCCACAATGGAATGCTAGAGTTACAGATGTCTGTTGTGACACCAAGGTTTTATGTGGACACTGGCAACCTGAATTTAGATCCCTATGGTTAAGTATGAAACATTTCACTCACTGAGCCATCTGCCTAGCCCAAACTTTAGGCTGATTTAGGTTATATTGTTTGTCTCCTGGTACTCTCTCCTTGAGTCCCTTCCCACACACGATCCCATTCCCACTAAGGACAGAGGACTGAAATAGGTGAAAATTTAGGGGGAAATCTGGCAACTTCGTGCAGTGGAAACTTCCCAGAACCTGTAAGGCTGATCCTAGCAAAGACTCCTAATAACAGAGGATATGGAGCCTGAGCACTCTTTTTAACCATGCCTGGTTCTCAGTGGTAAGACTGGAATACCAACCTAGCTATAAATTTGATGACTGACAACAGACCCTGCTTTCAAGATGAGCTGGGACAAAGGTGGTCCAGAGTTGTGGAAGTGCCCCCCAAAGACTGGTCTAACCTGAGGCCCCCATCACAAGAGGGAGGCCATGCCCAACACAGCCTAGGTAGAACCAAACGTATCGTCAAAAAAGTCATGAGATGATTCCTAATGATATTTTTGCTATTCACATAGTGTCTGTGCCTAGTTCTATGGCCATCAGAGAGGTTTCCTCTAGTTACTGATGGAAGCAGATGTTAAGACTCACAGCCAACAATAGGTAAAGCTCAGGAAACTTCACAGAAGATGATGAGAAAGGGTTGTAGGAGTCAGAGGACTCCAAAACCTCAAGAGAACTCAGCCCACAGAATCAACCAAGCAGGGCTCATAGGGGTTCACAGAGTTGAAGCAGAATCCACAGAACCTACTTGAGTCTTCACCAGACCCTCTTCAGACATGTTGTGGTTCTTTAGTTTGGAGATTTTGTTAGACTTCTAACAAAAGGAGTAGAGATATCTCTCAATCTTTTGCCTGCTCATTAGACCCTTTTTCCTTCTACTGGTTAGCCACATCCTGCCTTGATACGAAGGTATTTGCCTAATTTTATTGCATCTATTATGCTGAGTATTGTTGCTATCACTGGGAGGCCTGCTCTTTTCTGAAAGGAAATAAAGGAGCAGTAGATCTCATGGAAACAGGAGGTGGAGGTATTGGGAAGAGATGAAGGAGAAGAAGGAGGGAGATGTGCATTTGGGATGTATTATATGAGAGCAAAATCAATAAATAAAAGTTTGTGAATTGTAAAATAATATTATGTGGTTATCAAATGTAGTTATTCTTAGGGATTTTGTGTCTATCAAAAAATAATATATACTTTCATTAATTCTTTACTTGCCTTCTTTTGTTAATCTGAAAAAAAGGTTTATTTTGTAATCATGAATATTTTGACAACATATGCCTTCTTATCATTTGAAAAATTCAATCTAATAAAGTATTTAACTGTAACACATTAGGCGTTAAGTGCTACTGCATTGAATAGGGCCCATATGCTCACTTAACTCAGTCATGACATGAGGGGCACTTTTGTTGTTAACTGTGGACTGTCTGGGTAGGTTAACTTTTAGGACCTCAAGTAAGATTTGAATTTCATAATTCATATTGAATCTCTTAATGTTCTACTAGGCTGGAAATACCCTATAAAGAGTGAGCAAGGAAATGTCACTGATGGGAACTGAGAGAAGTAGCTGTCATCCTGCGAGTCCAGAGCAAGCAGGTAGCATCAGACAGCCTTCCATTTCCAAGTAACCACTACTACACTCAAATACATGAAAGAACTTTAGTAAGTGAACATTCACAATTTGACATCAGTAGCTTATATATCATATATATGAAGAGAGAGAGAGAGTCAAATGTATTGCTTTACAAAAGCAGTTATCAGTGGTCCTTATGTCTGTGACTTTTCAAATATGTGTTCATGGTATAAGTAGAAAAAATGTTAAGAGTTCACCTTGAGCCAAACTTCTTGTTTAAGCACTTAGCACAAATTATACTATGATTTTTTTCCCATAAATATCCTACTGAATGAGAGTTCTTTCATTTTTACAATAACGGGAAGCAGGCTTGAAAGGTAATCTCCTTGCCCCTCATTAAGAGCTGGTAAGTGGCAGCAGGGTTACTGTGTTTCTTTCCTGCCTCACCTTCCAAAGAGAACGTTTCCATTGCTGGAAGATTGATGAGAGGTCAGCACATTTACACTTTTGCATCCTTCTTTCTATTAATTCTATTGATGAATTATTTTAGAAATTCCAGCTCTCCACAATAAATCTCCTCTGAGTTTAGAACCAGCTCATCAATTCTTGCTTGTTCTATTAGCAGAAAACTATGTTTGTTTTGCAATTTTATGTTCTGATTACCTTGAAATATGAAAGATCTCTATTTCTCACACAGGGGTGGAGATCTATGGGAAAGACAGCAATGTCATTTTAGCAGTGCCTCATCCTGAATCAGAAACGAAAGCATGCAAACCGAAATTGATTTGTAACAGGTACCTTATTAGAAGCAAACATCAAGAAAACTAGAATCAATGTTGAAACAAAAATTTGTCTTGTAAGCAATCCTGAGTGAAATGTGTTGACACAGCATCACGTTCTGTAGCCCCACGTTTGCATGCTTTTCAAAGCACAGCTATCTCAGGCTGAGGGAGATGAATAATTGACTGATCACTGCATAATTCAACATAGTGTTGTAAAAATTCAAGGTCTGGCAAATTTGAAGCTTTTCTTTTTTTATTGAGACTGAGGTTAAAGTTTCAATCAACCTTGAAGAAACATTTAAATAGCACAAGGATATATGATTTATTAAAGTGCATATTATTCTTTCTTATATTCCCTCCTTCATTATGCTGCCTAACATAATGCACACATAAAATCAAAAGACTATAAGGTTTATTAGGACTCTGTCTATAGTGACTACAAAAGCACCTATATTATCTCTGTCTAAGCTCACATATTAAGCAGAGAAACAAAAATAAATTGCTTTCTGGAATTGTGCTATCCTATCACATTGCTTGTTTGTTAAATATTCAGATGCTGTTACTTTTAATATTCTAAAATTTCTGGGGGAGAATGCTTACAGAAATGCATGGCTTTATTTTTTCAGTTCTGTCTTGTCATTTATTATGTCCTAGATACTCCTTTTTATAACCAGAATACAAGATGGAAAAGATAAAAATAGAAATGTCAAAAAGAGAGACAGTGATCAATTTTGACAGAGAATACAGGAGATAAGAAGAGCTATTTTTATCTCATTAAAGGTGAGAAATGTTAACAATTATGTTGCTATTATTTCAAGATATGGATATTTTCAAACCAAGAATAAAGCTGGTTCTATTTGTTTTTTCTAAACATTTTAAGAAAAATATTTTTCATATTATAATCAATACTTAAATATTATTTAATTACATGAATTGATGATAACTTTTATTCTCAGCCTAAGGAGAATATTTAGGAACTACAATTCATTGGATAATTCTGAGAAATGTATAAATATTATTATGCAGGAATTTGATTTTGATACAAAATTTTTCTGTCACATGAAGGTATTACTAAAGTTTGTTAAAGAAAACATTTTTTAAAAAAATATTATACTCCTAATATATACATGAAGAAAGTGAAATAAATGACTGGTTCTCATAACAGGAACAGTTGATTTTGTATAATAAAGTCTTCACAAAAACTAAAAGTTATGTACTTGAGAAAACTTTATACTTTTTTTTTCTTTTCTTTTCTTTTTTTTTTTTTTTCGAGACAGGGTTTCTCTGTGGTTTTGGTGCTTGTCCTGGAACTAGCTCTTGTAGACCAGGCTGGCCTCGAACTCCCAGACATCCGCCTGCCTCTGCCTCCCGAGTGCTGGGATTAAAGGCATGCGCCACCACCACCTGGCAAAACTTTATACTTTTAATGGAGAAAGAAATTTATATAAATCTGTTAGCATATCATCAGTATGTAATCCTCATACACGATATGACCACTCAAAGAATAAGAGAAAACAAAACAAAACATTGACATCCTCTTTGAAAAATCTGACAGTCTTAGCGGGAACATATATAACAACCAAAGAAAACTAAGTATCATAGTTTATCTTTCCCAAATAGTTTTTCAAACACTTAAATTTTAAAAAGCATGGTATGAAATCAAAGGAGAATTTAAAAATAAAATTCAGCTCAAAAATTTTCATGCATTAGGAAGTAATTTGATCAACAACACCATTGAAAATCATAAATATTTTCAAAACATTATCTTGAGGGTGAATCCAAAAACTCTTTCATGTCTAACGTGGGTAATTCCCTTTGTATTTGTAGATTTCTAAATTAGACAGTCATCTACTCAGCAATATGGTTTGCAACTCTGTAAGCAACAAGGACTACTCCAAATCACATGAAACACTTTTGCCTGCAATTTACTTAGCAGTTCCATGGGCTGTCTAATGAACTAAAAATCAGATTATCATTATTGCTAGGTGCACAGGAGTTCAGGCTTCATGGCACACACTGCTGATTTCCTACCCTCTGTGATGACAGTGTATGGTTCACCAGCTTGGTTAAACAGCACATGAGCAGCAGTGATGTGTGATCAATCTCATTCCCAATAGCATTGCTCCCCAAAGAGTCATTATTGAAAATAAAGTGAGGAAAGGCAAAGGCTATCAGAGGGAATCTTTGGATCTATGGCTTAAAAAAAAAATAAGGTAATGAAAAAAAAAAGTCTCACAAAAATAAGTTTTTATATCCTTGTTACAAAAATGGTGGGGTGATTAATATGTGGGAAATAGCAATTTTATTTTAGTATTTAACATTCATTGATATCTTCATTCATTACTAAAGAACAAGACATTGTGATAATATATTAAAATGAAAGTTCCTTTTGGATAATATATTCATTTTTCAAGAATCAATTAAAGGAAATATATATGGTATCAGAAAGTTGATTTCTAATAATTTATACCACAACATAATTAAAAACAGTTTTGGTGAAAATACTCACTCTCAATATTAACATGGAAATATTTCCACTATTATTCTCTAAAATATTCAAAAAGATTCATTTGATATAAATATAATTAACTTTTTGGAATAATTAGATGTAGAATGTTGTTATTCATGCCTAACAAGGTACAATGACTGGAACTAATCTTGTTCCCACATAAATTCCTTCGTATGATCTTGATTATCTTAAAAAAAAAAAAAACTTTTTGGGCAATGTTCTAATTAAAATTTTTCTTGTGATAGTGACTTTCAATATAGACCAGACTGGCCTTGAACTCACAGATATCTGCACGTCTGTTTCAAGAGAGTGTTGGGACTAAGGGCGTGTACAACCATGTATGGTTAAAAGTGCTATAGTAATGAGAAATAGTATTTAATTCCTACAACATTTCAGAGTTCTCCCATTACTCCTCACATCAACCTGAGGTCGTCTGTACTAGCTATTTTACTCAGCGTGAAAAAGATTCTTTGAACAATTATGTAACGTGTCTAAGATAAGAACATTTGTAAATTTTGGATTAAAACATTGGGAATGTGTCTTCAGTTTCTGATGTGGGAGTCACCTCTGTGTGCTGTAATTACTGCTGGGAGAAGGAATGACAGAATCTGGAGATACCATGGAAGCGCTGGCAGAGATAGACGTGCTGAAACTTTGCTGGTAGGCCATGATCTCGTGGTGATATACAGATTAATAGAAATGGTTAAATTAATATGTAAGAGATAGTCAATAATAAGCTAGAGCTAATGGATCAAGCAGTGGTTTAATTAATACAGTTTCTGTGTGATTATTTCAGGGCTAAGTGGCCAGGACAAACAAGTGGCCCCTTCTCCAACAAGTTTCTCTTATTAATCACGATACAATTTTATTTCTCTCAAATATTTCTTCAAAGGTCTAGATATTTGCTTTTATTTCTAGAGAGAATTTGCTTTTGTTTCTTACATGTGTGACAACATAACATTATAAAAACTGATTTCACTTTATTTGTTTTTTTATTTTGGAATCAAGTTAGTTACTGTAAGCACCAAGTTACAAAGCAATCCTTACTGAATTTCATGAATCTGGTTCAAGGATTAGGAAAATTCAATAGTTCAATGATGTTATCAGAATCTCAGTTTCTTTCAGTAATTCTTCTACCCCATTTACACATCAATTTCAATTCTGCGCTCAGATTCAAAAATGATGATATATATATAAATTCCATATTCAGTAGCCAGTAGAAGGAGGCCTTTCAAAAGATCTCTTTGAACACCCCTCATCTGTAACTACTGTGTGACACTGTACCGTAGGAGATTACTTTACAAAGGAGAGGGGACTGTGCTGAAGGTGAAGAAGCCAGGTCATGAAAAGTGCCTCCAAGAAAATAGCTATATGAATACTCAGAAAGGAAATAATGCTCAGAAATTTTAGGAAGCATAGAACATTTACACAATTCACAGGTTTTTTATTACCATTTTTACAGCCATACTAAGAAGAGGTAACAAACAATGTGGTAGAACATCAATTAAAAAATATGGGTTAATTAAGATATAAGAGCTAGTTGTGGAAGAGCCTAAGCAAAGGACAAGATTTCATAATTAATAATAAGTCTCCAGATCTAAGTCTCTTGGTCATTGTGGGTGGGTTTGTAGTCCAAAGATAGTCCAACGAGAGAGCTTGCTACATAGAACTTCTTTTCCCCTTGTGGTAAGGGGTCTTGTGTAGTGGTTGTTTTATGCTCCCTGGAAAGGGTAATGACAACTGTAGATGAGGCCCAGCTCTCTTCTTGTGTAATATCCTTGTTGATCCACTCCGAATATTCATCTTCTCTCTTATATGAAGTGGCATGGCTTCCTGATCAACAGGTCCACTACAGATATATGAGGATGCCCCACAAAATAATGATCATTTAGGGAATGTATTACAATCCCTGAATGTTCTGCATATGGGGCAAGATTAGAAGCAGGCAGTGACACCAGCTTTATGGACTTCGTTGTGATTAGTAAAACATAAATTTTAGACTTGATTGTACTTTCAGAAAGAACTTGTCAATGTAAGGAGAAACTGAAATCTGTTGTTTCACTTTCTAAGTTGAGAGAAAGTGAAAAAAGGTGGAGGATGAAAAAGACATTATCTAAATCGGATATGTTTTGCTGTGGCCCTATTGCTAAAGACCTATGCTCCCCAGAAATAGGACCTCGAGACCCATGAATTGAGAAGTGATGTTCGTGATACCAGAAGATGTCGTGGAAGTTTCCAAAGGAGGGAGGCAACCAATAGTCCCACTCAGGAATGAACCACATCAGTGACCAAACTGGCAAAGTAAGTGAGTGCATTAGCGATGCACATACCTTGCTGGTAACCAGCAGTTCTTCAATTGAACCCAAAACCATCAACAAGAGGGTTACAGTATCTGGTACTGGAAACTCAGGTATCGAGATGGAGATGGTGAAATGATAATTACTGAAGGTGAATCTACAACCACCAATTTACTAAACCAGCATAATCCTCAGCAGGAATCTATACACATTGTCTTTATATCCACAGATAAAGGGTCTTCACCCCTCATCAAAGAAAAACAAAAAACTTTCCTTTTGCATCAGATTGAGAACGCTAACAAAAACCACAACCTAGCCGGGTGGTGGTGGCGCACGCCTTTAATCCCAGCACTTGGGAGGCTGAGGCAGGTGGATCTCTGGGAGTTTGAGGCCAGCCTGGTCTACAAGAGCTAGTTCCAGGACAGGAACCAAAAAGCTACAGAGAAACCCAGTCTCGAAAAAATAAAATAATAATAAAAAAAAAACCCACAACCTAACAACATGAAGAGTTGTGAAGCCCAGTCTCAATGGACACGCCTACAAAACACCCTATAGCTAAGGCTTATGGAACATTGTGGCATAAAAACAAGCCAGTACAGATGTGTTCATTATTTAGAACGTCTTCAAGTTGGAAAGACAGAAGACATAGAGAAAGATAGATCTGTGTTAAAAAGCACTCCCTTGGACCCCAAAATTTGAAACCCTTGAAAAACATCAGAAAGTTTGAACAAAGATAGCATGGTAAAAGTGATAAAATACATACCTCTGATCAACTTTTAATAGAGGGCTAGTGAAAAATCCATGCTTCAATATATAGATTGGGCTTTAATAATTTCCCAAGAGAGAAAAAAACAATGACAATCAGGGAAAAATCTGTGATTAAACTGCTTAATCAGAGAAACCATATTAAACAAAAATGGTTAATAATAAAGAGTAAAAGAAAGAAAGAAAAGCTTCTCCCCCAGCTGTGGACATATGGGACAAGGGAATGTGTGAAAAATGGGATCAATCTAAATGCTTCAGAAATAGAAGAACTCTACAATGTAACTAATTTTTAGTTATGTATCCCCCCTGAGTTATTCATTGTCCTGTAAGTAACCCCTTGCCTTACCCCTATAAGGAACATGCTCCTCCCTCCAATCACCCCACCAAAAAAAAAAATCACTATTTCACTGTTTCGAGTTGGATGGAATCTTGGAATCCTTTCTTTTTTCAGTCATGAGTTCCATGTCTGTTAGGACTAAGTTCTGTCTTCCCAGAAGAAGTGCCATATTGAGGAAAGAGAAACTATTGGAAACACAATAACAATTTCCATTGTTTTAAAAAAGTAAAAACCAAGCTTACCTGAAAGAAAAATTATTCTTACCAGACCAAACGCATGATGCTTGTCTATTTATTCTTACTTTCTCTCCATCTCTAAGTTACAAAGCATAACAGCCTTAAGGAGGGAAAGTGTCCAGAGGTAGTTAACCTAAGGAGTGAAAGGACAGGAACCATGAAACGTGTGTATTTCATTTTCCAGAGCCAAAGTTCACTAGAAAACTGAGAAAGAATCATAGGAAGACAAAAATGCTTCCTGGTTATGCAAATATTGATACTGCATTAATAACAGTGTATTTACAGAATTTACCATACCTAATACATCATATCTAACTATCAAAAAATCACTAGGAGGCACACTACACTTAACAATACAAGAGTTTGAAGGGAAAACACAAGAACCAGTAAGAAAGTTCACGTATGTCAGGAATGTTAGAATTGCCAGGTCAAATTTTTTTTTTCTCAGTTTAACAACAGTCCTAGCTGTCCAGGGACTTGCTTTGTATACCAGATTGTCCTGGAGCTCACAGAGATCTGCCTTCCTCTGCCTCTCAAGTGCTGGGATTAAAGGCATGAGCCAATACTGCTCAGCCCAGACCAAAATTTTTAAATAACTGTGATTACTATGCTAAGAGCTCTAACTAATAACATAGATAGCTTGCAACAACTGGTCAACCTGCAGCAGAGAGATGAACGTTGTAGAGCTGAAAATGCTGTACCAACATACTTTCGTGGGTTAAAGAAATGACCTGTTGAGAACCAAAAAGACATAAAGGAATATTAAGTGCCTGTCACCAAATGAATGAAATTGTTTTGTTTGTTTTTGTTGTTGGTTTTGTTTTTGTTTCGTTTTGGTTTGGTTTTTGAGACCGGGTTTCTCTGTAGCTTTGGAGCCTGTCCTGGAACTAGTTCTTTTAGACCAGGCTAGCCTCAAACTCACAGAGATTCACCTGCCTGTCTCCCGAGTGCTGGGATTAAAGGCGTGCATCGCCACGGCCTGACTTGAAATCAGTTTGAATACTAAGTACAACTACACATAATGGAAAAGGTAGAACTACAGAGAGAATAAAAAGACCCGTGGTTGTCAGAGATGAGATGCAGAGGTAGAAAGCAGAAGTGTTTGTGAGCCATGGTAATCCCATAGAGTGCAGAAATTAAAGATACATGGAATTATATATTTGCCAAAACTCCTAGACTGCACAACATCACAATGCATACTATGTACTTAATATGGAATCTCTGAAATTCTGATGATATGTCAAGAAAACCTTAGCATGCATTATGAGCATAAAACCTATATTATAAATTTTGACAGCTGATAAGGTATGCATATATAGAAACAAATGAATGATATCTGAAAGATCTGATTCCAATTAATTGTTCTCCTTCAGAAAATAAAATAGGCTTAGATATAGTCACAAAGTTCATCTGAGAAAATTAAAGAATGTCTTTTAGATTCCACTAAAATATAGTGTGAGTTTCTTCTTGAGGTATTTTGTTTGATAATGAGGAAAAGTTTCAATGACCAAGCAATTATGTGTTATAATCAGAATTATGAACTTTTATAAATTTCATCATAACTTTATAAAATATCATTTGAGTTGCCAAAGTTCATATGCAATAAATGTGCTGAAAATTTTCATAACCCTTGCTTTAATTCAAATAGTTTCTACTTATTTTCACTTGCTTGAAACAACGATATGGCAAATGAGACAGGCTTAATAACTGCCTGTAAAAATTATATAATGGCAAGGTGACAGACTTTAAATATATAATTACTCAATTGCTAAATTTCCACATTACTGCTAATAAAAAAAACAGAGGATAAAAATCCATCTCAAAGTTAAGGTGTCAGATCTTGCCTTCTGTAATCAGATCCCTGATATTTGGCAGTGGCACATCTGTCCAGGATGATTCCTTGAATGTATGCGGATCAGGGAAAGATGTTAAAATCACTATTGAACATTGACAAAACAAAAATCTTAATAAACTTGATGTCTTATAATAGGAATAAGGTCATGAAACAGGACCAGCAAGACAATAAGCAAAATGAAAAAATGTACATATAGTAAAGTCACAAAAAGTGGTTAATGCAACAGCAGTTTATTAAGCATTATTGTCAAACATTGATTTGACATATTCTTATTACAGTATGGAAACTATACAGTAACAATCTGACTTTGTATTGGATTGTTACCTGGATTTCTAGGGTTCTGTATTCTCAGAGGAAAGAATTTAGTTAAGAGGCACAGAAAACTTAAACAGTTTATTCGGGAGAGCCACAGAAGCACTGAAAAGATACACTGGAGTTGGATGTCCCAAAGGTGGAGTAGTAGTAGCAAGGCAGTCGGTGTACTGTGAAAATTGAAGCTCTTTTTAATATTTATGAGGCACACAGCACATTTACAGGGTGAATCTTTTCTGGTTTCAAAATATAGAGTGCTGTATCTCCCATTTAGGGTATTTCTTCCTACAGTTCTCTAGAAAAGACCACAAGTGGAAGGAGTTCAAATGATGTTTTAAAGAAGCCCTCATCTCATTAATACAAATTAGTGGCAAATGTGTTGGCAACTTCGTTTTGACACAGCAGGATCAACCTGTTTGCCATCTCAAGGGCATTTAATCACCAAAGGGCATTCTTACTTTAAGAAACACAATTACCAAGACAGAGCTGTCGTTTTTCTAGTTACCTTCTAGCTCACTGTCTTTTTGGAGGCAGTTGAAGGTTCTTTGATGGATTTTAGAACTGTCGGTTGAGATGTTTTGTTATTTTTAACACTGAGATTTTCCAGGGACAGTTGGCAACACCTTCTTAGGCAGAATATCAGAACAGGACTTAGGGTATAGGTAGGATCCATTCTTTCTCAATTTTCAGGAAATATGCATCATCTACCTAACAAAATATCATGATCCTTTAGAAGAGAAAATGAGAAATTAGTAGTCTCATCTAATGTTTTTATATATTTGTCACTTGGCCTTGTTTAGTCTGCTTGTTTCAAAGGTAAGTTGGACTTTGCTGTTTGATTTATATAATTTTTATTTTTGATTTGTTTATTAAAAATTTCCACCTTCTCCCCTCCTCCCATTTCCCTTCCACTTACCCCAATCCCCCTCCTTCTCCAGCCCTAAGAGAAGGTACTCTGCCCTGTGGGAAGTCCAAGGCCCTCCCCCTTCCACCCTGGTCTAGGAAGGTGTGCATTCAGAGTTGGCAAGAGACTTGACTCTAGAGGGGTTCCCAGGTATCCAAGGGGATGTCCCCAGCTAGGTCCTTGGACAGCAGAGGAAAGGGTGATTTATATAATTTTTAAGAAATAATGTTTATTTTAGCTCACAATTTGAGGACACAGTCACCATGGTGAGGAACACATGCTGGTCACATTGTGTTCACAATTCATATGACCAGTGGAGTACTAGTCAAAATTGTAGTTTATAGGAGAAAAAGATTAAAATAGATTTAAGAAGAGTCATAAACAGATCAAGAAATGCATAGGGAAATAAAACAGAGCACACCCAAGATAACTCATGAGAGTTGTGCATACATTTCTTAGAAATCTCTCTATATATACATGCTTCTTATGGCTTTTGATTTGCTTGGAACAATGAGATGGCAAATAAGACAGACCTAATAACTGCATGCAAAAATTATTAATGCCATTACATTGATGTTACATTGTTCAAAGGATTTACAAGGGCCAACTTTCCTTGTCTATGAGGTTACTGCATGGTTTCAGCGGTGTACTCAATATGAGTCCAGGATGAAAATTTAAACCATAACTTCAAAGGATAAAAGGCATCCTTACTAGAGAAGGTCACAGAGATTAGGGTGCTTTGACTATAACCAATTTTTTAATTATATTTTCAAGATTCTCAAGAAGTTGTGGATTTACAGCTATGAAAGCAGTAACATTAAATTCTGTGGTCATATGTTCATGAA
The DNA here is from genome assembly GCF_950005125.1 of Chionomys nivalis. NCBI lineage: Eukaryota > Metazoa > Chordata > Mammalia > Rodentia > Cricetidae > Chionomys > Chionomys nivalis. Next base: position 21,552,857 of record NC_080097.1, on the reverse strand, counting down.
CAATATCTACTATGAAATAGTTTTGAAACATTTGATTGAGACCTAATTATAGAAGACAACCCGGGAAACAGTAACTCAAGGCTATCCAGCATTAACTGCCACTCACAAACTTTGATTCATGTGCAATATCACTTGCCTGAGGGATGAGATCCTTGATGCCTGTGTCTAGAATATGTAACCCTCTGAGAATCAAAGATCACCAGAAGATATTCAGCCCACAAAGGCTGTCTGCTCACATTTCCAGTGTTCTTGATGCCAGAGCTTAGGAAATAAAAGATAAAATATAACAAAAATAAAAGATAAAACAAATAGAATTGTTTGCCTCCATAGAACTCTTTTTTTTCTTTTAAGTCTTGTGGATTTTATTCTCTAATAATAATCACGACTATTGTCTCAACTTTTTGCCTCCTGGCTTTTGTATAGTTAAGTCAGGATAGTTTCCTTTTCTTTTATAGAAAAAAAATTGTTGTCTACCTAGATTTTATATATTTGCATATGATTCATAAACCAATACCCTCCATCAGTTAGATTACCTCCTTCTGGGTGTGCATACAGTTTGCTTTCCTGTGTGAAACTCCATCGCATTTCTAGTTATGGAAGTTCATGTAGCTAGGGAACTATATACTGCTTGAATATCATTATAATTAAGAGAGGAAAATCAATAATTCTCTTAGTCACTATTATAATGGAAAAATACAAAGAAAAGGTTTTAAACTTTGTATATATGTAGACTGGGCCACTAATAATACTGAGTATATATAAGCTCTATAGATATTAGGGAAATAAATACAAAGGAAAAAAATCACTTGCAAATTAAAAATTATCTTGAACAGAAAAGCATGAATTCTAAAGAAACTATTATATAATTAGATGCAACAACACAAAATGACTTGTATGTCTTTCATAAATTCAAAAATAATTTAAAACTTTCAAAATTAAGGTAATTTATAATATTTATGATATAAAATGTAAAACTTTATGTTCTCAATGGATACATGAAAAATGTTTCCAAGTGTGTAACTGGGGCTAGTGACATGGCTCAGATAATGAAGGTGTTTGCTGAGAGTGGAAAAAAATAGTTCTTCCCAGCAAAGAGTACCAATTTTTTTATTTACTACCAACCTGTCCAGAAAGTATGTTATTCTAAATGACACTTTCTCAAGTAATACTATCACACATGAATAAATTAAGAATCATGGAACATATGTGTCTCAGCATCTGTGTATATTCCTTGTGCTTTTCTTTGTGTCTATATTTTCTGTTTAATTGTTTGTTTTGTTCTAGTCTGTTCTTTATATTATTACTATTGTCTTTAGATGTCTGTATTCCAATGAAATGAGGGTGTGATTTTTGGTTGGGTGGGAGGAGCTGAGGGGAGAAGAAATGACAATCAGAATATATTCCATGGAAAAAGTTTATTTTTAATAAAATTAAGGTGTTATTCTTAATGGCTTATATTCAGGAAGCAGAACCTACAGAACCCATAAAGAAGCCTAGACCCCAGATTTACTAAAGGTTTAAACACTGCAGATGTGTTGAAAGAGCACAAGGAAAGCAGGATTAAGCACTCAAGAGAATTACAAGACTCACGGAACAGAGAACAATAATAAAGACAGGTGATCAGTGATCGGAAGACATAAATGAGATTCCTAAATGAAAAGTTTGGGAACCAAAATAAAAAATCCACTAGAGAAGCTAACCATGTATATTTAAGCTGGGAGGTGAAAGAATCAGTGAACCTAAAAATGAATCAATCAAGATCTTCTAGCACGAAAAGAGGATTTTTGAAAACAGGATAAGGGGAATGAGCAGAGACTGTAAGGGAGAGAGTAACAGGGAATCACCGTATGCACCATATCAAAATCATTAGTCCAAGCAACTCAGAAACTGCAAGAATAATGGGACCAAAACATTAACACCTTCTCCACGTGTCAGTAAACGAAACAAGTAAGAATTTATGCCTCCAGAAAACTGAGCTGAATCATAGTCATATGATTTGACCTTTAGAGATAACTATTTTTTTCCAACCTCATACCATATATCTTACATTGAAAAAAAAAAAAGTATTGTTGCTACAGATATTCTCTGATACTAGGGATATAAAATACAAGTAAAATACTTACAAGTAAAATAACAATGTAACAATTACCAACAGAAACAAGATTCTTCTCTTAGAAAGCTGAGAAAATACTTTAAACAAGGTAGGATACTCGAAGGTTAAAGTGTATTCTAACTTATTTTACCTGCACTCCTCTCTGGTGCTATTTTCCTGTGCCTTTAATAGCTTTAAAATGATTTAAAGGAGATAAAAAATTAAATATATATTCATTGGCAAGGATTTTGTCAACATGTAGTTCCATGATAGTTTCAATTTCTTTTAAATATAGAGTTTATTTGACTAACTTTTATTTAAAAAGACAGAAAAATAAGGAAGCAGCTTTGGGACAATTCACTTCTAACTCAGAAACACAAAGCTGAACTTAAAGACCATCTATTTTAAAATTATTTTTTAAATGTTACAATTTTTGCACTTTATAAAATTTATATTAGGTGCTGTAAGACTACTGTCAAGTTATTTAGTTCTGTCTGGGGAATGTTGACTTTACCCCAAAACAGCTTGTTAAATTGAATACAGTTTATTGACCATGGAAAGTGCTAAATTTTTTTTCATCCATGACATTTATGTGTACTTTCTCCTCCCTAAATAAGTGTGTTAAACATAACCTAAAGTAAATTGTCAAATATAAAAATTTCCGTTTCTCTATAGCTCTCCTGGGTGCCATGATACCTCTTCATTTCACTGACTCCTGTATTGAAGATCAAGAATGTGCACTTAGGAGGCATCAGTGAAAAGTCTACTGAAATAGGAAAAAAAAAAGTAAAAGAAAAAGAAAAGGAAACCTTGCTAGCATAGCTTGGTACATTTTCCAATAAGCACATAGTAAGTTTGAACTTAGAAGGACATCCAGATAAAATATAATATTGCTAATATCAGATAGGAAAATAATATTCCAAAGGTCAATGTTTCAACCTATTTTTTGGTAGGCAGCTTATGTCTGTGGCTATAGAGACTGGTTCTAAGGAGTCTGTATACACAACCATACTTAGAATAAGCACTTGAAAAGATAATTTTTGAAAATATGCAAGATAAGGTCTGGAAAGTTGGCTTAGCAGTTGAGAGTTTCAGTGACTCTTTTAGAAGACCTGATTCAAATCCTAACATGACATGGGTACTCACAACTATCTTTAAATTCAGTTTCAGGATGTCCTTACTGTGTGCTGCATGCATGTAAAAGTAAAATAAGGATATTTTAAATTAAAAAGTGTTTTAAATAGCAAAATTAAGATATGAGAAGTGAATTGTTCTTTTACTGGTTTTAGTTTATTTTCTTCTCCTTGGTTTAAAAATAAGATCTCTTTGGGGGAGTTTAAGATATACATGTTGCAAGTGAGAATACACTGGTACCATTTTTAACTAAAGGACTTGAATATTAATGCACCTAAGAAGGATGACATAGCCTATGGTTTCCAGGAAAAGAAAACATTGCAAAATTAAGAGGTTATGGTCTTAAACATTCTCATGTTTAACCTATGTTTTTTCTTATGTTTAACCTTAACCTATATTTGTACCACTTTTTCAAATAGTGAAAAAAAATCCTCAAATCTTTGTATTAACAAAGAATCATCCTTTTTTGCTAGTCTCTAAGAGCCAAACATCTATAAATCTCAATCACAAACAAATCCTGACCTGTTGACTATCAGTATTTTCTGAATCATGGTCAAAGGGTAAGCCCAGAAACTTCTTACTATGACTGATACTACCCATTCTGTGTCTACTTCCAGACTATTCTTCCCCTATCCACTCTTTTAAAAATAGCTGTTTGGTTTTCAAGAAGCATCTGGGTTGTTTTTTTTTTAATTTTTATTTTATTTTTTATTAATTAATTAATTAATTTATTTATTAAAGATTTCTGCCTCTTCCCCGCCACCACCTCCCATTCCCCCGCCTCCCCCAATCAAGTCTTCCTCCCTCCTCAGCCCAAAGAGCAATCAGGTTTCTCTGCCCTGTGGGAGGTCCAAGGACCACCCACCTCCATCCAGGTCTATTAAGGTGAGCATCCAAACTGCTTAGGCTCCCACAAAGCCATTACATGCAATAGGATCAAGAACCCATTGCCATTGTTCTTCAGTTCTCAGTAGTCCTCATTGTCCATTATGTTCAGCGAGACCGGTTTTGTCCCATGCTTTTTCAGACCCCGGCCAGCTGGCCTTGGTGAGTTCCCGATAGAACATCCCCGTTGCCTCAGTGTGTGGGTGCACCCCTCGCGGTCCTGAGTTCCTTGCTCGTGCTCTCTCTCCTCAACTTCACATTTTTCTCTGAGCCCCTCCCTGCCTCTCCCCTCCCCCTCAACCATCTCCCAAGTCCAGATGCTACCAATTCAAGAAGCATCTTATGGAATCCTCTTTCAATCATTCAAATATTGTACTCTTCTCTGTGCCTAGGAGTTTGTCAATGGCTTCAGACACAGTATATGAGAAGAAAAGTCTAAAATCACAAGGTTATTGAGGTAGAAAAAAGAAATTATTCTTAAAAGTTCCTCCCTCCTCAGAATTTCATACCAGCAGGAAAAAAATTTAGGGATTTGTATCCAGTATTCCCTATTTCTTTGACTCTTTCTCAATGGTAAAAGCCTTCATCCTTCCAAGGAATATTCTGCTTCTCTTGCCTGAGCTTTGTAGTCTTTGATATTTACTTAGGACTACCATCAAATAAGTATTCATTTATTATTGTGAGAGAATTCAGGTGTCATTCTAGGAGATTATTGGCTCAATGGTAAAAGATCATCTCTGCTGGTATGTTAATGGAAATTGCAGGGTTAATTTTTAAACAGAAATTGTAAGGAGGAAGTGTTGAAAATTGAAATATCACAGATAATGTTATGCAATGTCTGTCATACATAGGACGAAAGAAATCTAATCTTATAGAAGGAGACAGAATAGTGGTTACCAGAAGCTAAGAAGAATAAGGGAAAGGGAAACAGAAGTGATGGAGGAAGGTCATTGGCTAAAAAAATAAAGAAACTGCTTGGCAGTTATCCACGTGGGTGCCATTCTGTTGGAGGAGCTGTAAGCCTCTTTCCACAGCCCGGCTCATGGCTGCCTGGCTAGCTCATGCCCCAAAATAACAACACACAAACTGTATTATTTTAAACACTGCTTGGCCCATTAGCTCTAGCCCTTACTGGCTAATTCTCATATCCCGATCAACCCATCTCAAATAATCTGTGTAGCATCAGTCTTACCGGGAAAGATTCAGCATGTCTGACCTGGCGGCTTGCTTCATTGTGTCTGCCTCTGAGAGGAGCTGCCCTGCATCTGCCCTGGACTGGAGGAGGCATGCCGTCTGAGCTCACCTCCTCTTCCTCCCAGCATTCTGTTCTGTTTACTCCACCCACCCATGTTCTAACCTATGAGGGCCAAGCAGTTTCTTTATTTTTTAACCAATGACCTTCCTCCATCACAGAAGAAATTATTCAATCGGTTTACAGTCATTAATAGAGAAGAGGTATAAATTTTGTTGTTCCATTGTATAGTGTGTGATAATAATTAATAATAAATCTTTGTGCATGTCAAAATAGCTCTAAGACAAATAAGGTAAATATTGAAGGTAATTAAGATGTTAAAATACAAGTTTTTTTTCTCTTGTTATAATAAAACACCATAACCAATAGCAACTTTTTGAAGAGTGTATTCTGATTTAAGGTTCTGGATGTGGGAAGTTAATGATGGCTTGGAAAGCATAGCAGAGGGATGCTAAAGATGAAACCTGAGAAATCACGTCTTCAATCATAAATATAAAAATGATCAACAAACTAGAAATAGGGTGAGGCTAAGAACACAAGAAGGTCACTCACAGTGCCATGCTTCTTTCAGAAATACTATATCTCTTAAATGCTTCTATAATTTCCTCAAACCCCATCACCATCTCAGTTCCAAGTAATCAAGTACATGAGCCTATGGAGGACATTTCTCATTCAATCCACCACAGTTAATTATCTTGATTTCATCATCACTTAATGAATGCATGTTTGACTGGAACATTACATCATACCCCATAAATATATTTATTGTCTTGCTGAGGTTCTACTGCAGCTGGGGTGCAGGTCCTGAGATAGAGAATGGCCCTTAGCATGTAGAAATGAATTATCTGACCACAGGATGGATTTCACACAAGTGGGTGGACTGAATACCTCAAACTGTCTTTATTTAAGCTTCAAAAATAAGCATGTTTTTCCCACCCTCTAGGATTAACCTTCTGAAAAAGAAGAGCAGAGTGAGAGAGAAGTATGTAACCCTGCTAGAGATGGACGATGGAACTTTAGCCGGTAAGCCACAGCCATAAAGCGATACACAGATTAATAGAAATGGGTTAAATTAATATGTAAGAATTAGCCAGTAAGAAGCTAAAGCTAATGAGCCAAGCAGGGATTTAATTAATACAGTTTCTGTGTGATTGTTTTGGGTCTAAACTAGCCAGGCAGCCGGGAACCAATAAGCGGCTCTCTCCTTCTACACAAGTTGAAATCAAACAAAATCCCATTATGAACAAGAGAAAAGGAACACAAAATTTTACCTCTAAGCAAGAATCTGTTTCTAAGTGTTCTTTCTGGGAAAAGTAAATTCAGGTTCCTCCAATGAAGATTCAACCACTAGGTATGTCAACCACACTCCAGAGCAGATCTCATGGCCTAATAAAATTGGCCAATAGAAAATCTCTTTAATTTATGTCTTTTATTTTGAAATTATAATATGATTACATAATTCCCCTTTCATTTTCTCACTTGAAATCCTCTCACCTACTTCTCCTTCAAATTCATAGCCTCTTTCTTCATTCATTGTTCTTATGTGCACGTGTGTGTGTACATGTGTATGTATGCATATATATTTCTAAAAAGAACCTTCTCAGCCTGTAAAATGTTACTTGTGTACTTGTTTTCAAGGATAACCATTTGCTATTATTGGGTAATGTGTTGTTATGAGTAGAAGGGGGTTTTGTGTACTGAGTATTTTTTTTTTCTTATCGGTTTTCTATTTTTACTTGTTTTGATCTCTGGTTTTTGTTTTTATTTTTTGAGAGAGAAAGAACATGAAGTTGAGTAGGTGAAAAAGTGGAGAGGATACGGGATGAGGGAAAAGAATAAGATCAAAATACATTTCGCAAAATATAAACTAGAAATGGAATGTCACCAAAATATTATTATGTATACAATCATGTATATGTGTATGTATTGTTTGTGTGGCGTTTATACATCTTGGAGGCCAAAAGAGTAAAATCTCTGCATCTAGAGTTACAGGAAGCTGTGTGTTGACCAATGAGGATGCTATATATTCAACTCCATTGTTGTAGAAATTTTTTCCACCTTTTGCAGTACAATCTTTAGGGTGTGGTTTCTGTGTGAATGTGAACTTTTATAAGGTTGAGGAGGGATCTCTCTCTCTTGTGAGGTCAGAGCAGAAGCAAGCTTGTGCATCTTCCTGGGGCAGAGTGGAGGGACACAGTGGCTTCCACCTTGTCCTATATTCTGTGAATCTGTGTTTCCCTTTGAAACCCCCATTTCCTTTTGTATCTCCATAATAAAGACAATTTGTAACTCTTTTTAATATATATATATATAGATATAGATATAGATATAGATTTTTTTTTTTTTGGTTTTTCGAGACAGGGTTTCTCTGTGGTTTTGGAGCCTGTCCTGGAACTAGCTCTTGTAGACCAGACTGGTCTCGAACTCACAGAGATCCACCTGCCTCTGCCTCCCAAGTGCTGGGATTAAAGGCGTGCGCGACCACCGCCCGGCTATATCTATATTTTTGTATTGGAGGAGGGAATAGAAAAGAAAGCAGCCCCTATACTGGACCCTATTCAGTGGCAGCTTCGTGTTCCATATAGAGTTAAGGAACACTTTGAAGAAATGAAAGTTGTTTGGAAAAATCCAGCTGTAGTTGCCTTGTATGCTGTGATGGGTAGGAGGGATGAACTGAAGTGTGAAGGCCCCTCACATCCTCCATCTCGCCTCAGACTATGTCCTCGAACCCTTGGGTGGAGAAAGCGCTACTTTCATTCTTGCTTCTTGGGATTGTTGACTGCCGTATAGTGATAGAGAACCACAAGCAAGAAAACAACATGCCCAGCATGTTGGCGAAGATGGCAAGTTGCATGTCCCTGATCATCCTGACCAGCTCCACTTGGCTCTGATGCTACCGTGCACTGCACAGCTTGAGGTAGGAGCGACAATTTGTTAACTCTTGCAGTGCCTCTTGCTGTATCCCTGTTCTCTGAAAGAACAGGAAGGAAGCATTTTTAAAGACCAATTCATCTCTCCAGACACCACCATCTACTTCTAATTTCCCTATATATATATTGGGACAAATTGATACACAAAAGTCCCCAATTGATGAGATTTCACATTCTGGGAAATTCCAGGTTATTTGTGTATTGATTCTTGTAAATTGAGCTGACCATAACTCTGAACACATTTTATTTAGCTACATTAGTTCAGAGTCATGAAAGAAAAATGTAACAAGCCTCTTTAACATATTAGAAACATGAAAATAGGGATAAAATCATAGACTTGTTGTCAGACTCTTATTTATTTGATGAAATATGACATTGGATCTCAAAAATGAATTTCCATAATTGGAAAAATGAATCAAGTATGCCGAAAAAAATTTTCAAAACAACACATTGTATATTGCACAACAACAGCACTGAACATCTCCAACTTTTTTCAATCTTAAGAGCTAATAAGAGAATAGAGGAAATTCAACAGTTTTGATCTATTCTGAGCAACATCAGATAGCCGATAGTGAGAAGCCATAACTGACCTGAGCAAATAGAGCAATTCTATTCATGAAGATATACCAACTGAAACAGAAAGTCTCACCTATCATGCTGGAAAAACACACAGAGAACAATGCAGAGTTATCTTCAATCACACCTCCTTCAAAGTCCATAAATTAAAATCATCAGCTGAACTCTTTACTAAGCTGAATGACATGTTCAATGAGTGAAAATAACTATAAAGAAAAGTTCCTTTACCTAGAGTAAAATTGATAGATAAAAATCATCATTTAACAAACAAACTTAAAAATTTGTAACTAAGATACCAACCATGTAGCAAGTTATATTGCTGGTTTCAGTGGTATGAAAATGTATTCAGAAAAAATACATAGAAGAAAATAACAATAAAATACAATAATCTTATGGGAATATATAAATGATTATAATATTGACAAAGTAACAATAAAATATTTTGCAGTCTAAAACTTATGTATACAATATGTCATAATTGTATAATACAATAGACAGAAATGAATGCATGCATTTAATTGTTCCAAGATACTAGAATAATCTAAAATGAGAAAGTACTAAGATAGACTCTAAGTCAAATTATAAGTTGTAGTTTTCTGCTAATATACTATATAACTCCAATAAATAAATTGATAAATTATACCCAAATGCATTTGAAAATAAATTCTAATAATCTATGAAAGTTAAAATATAAATTCCTCATCTGAACTCACATTTACTAATTTCATCATAAAACTTAATTAATGGACTCAAGTGTAATATTCCCGAACAAGCATATTTCTTGCATTAATAGAAAAAAATGTCTATTCCCTAACTCTATCTCCGTGTGCCAACTTTTTGAGTAGACAAAATTTCCCCTCATAGCTGTCTTGTACTATCACTAACAACTCACGGTTGCACTCTGTACTCTTTTAAGACTGATTTGCTGGTAAATAAAAGAGAACATGTGTAATTTGTATTTCTATCTCTGGCTTGTTTTACTCAGCACAGAGCTTGCCAGTTCTGGTATAAATGGCAGGATTTCATACTTCTACTGAGTCGTATTTTGTGTAAGTGTATCAAATGTGTTAAAATGAAGTTTTAGAATATAGTAGAATGAACTAAAAATGTACACGTTAAGAATGCATGGATTTTGAAGTGGTTGATTTTTGATTCTTTTTATTTCATAGGCCAAGAATTTTATTTGAACTGTTGATTATTATGTCATCTTAATAATCCACACACATAACTTTTCTCATTGCTTCTGTCTGTCACTAGAAACTTCCTCATGTTTAATAAATCTTGTCCATTATTTCAGGAAAAAATAAAAATTAAATCTAAATGATTTTTGTCATTTAAAAATAAAGTTTCAGTTTTATTTTTATTAATTACCAGTCATCAACAATTTTCTAGAAAACATTGTGTTCACTTTTATTCCTGATAAACTGCATTTACACTTCATTATTTTTCTTTATTGCTTTTCATTTATTCTCTTTCAGACAATACATCCTCACCTCTCACCTCATTTTTCTTTCCCTCAGCTCTACCTCCCCTCTCCCCAGACCCGCTATTCTTCCATACACTTTCAAAGAATAAACAAACCCCCTGGGGATATCAACTGAACAGGACATAAGATCCAATTAGACTAGGCACAAACCCTCATATCAAGGCTGGATGAGGCAATCCCGTAGAAGGAAAAGGGTTCCAAGAGCAGGCAGAAGAGTCAGAGACACATTGTTAGGAGGCTCACAAAAACCAGAAACTAAACAAACTTAACAAATATGTAGAGTTCTAGCAAAGATCCATGTAAACTTCATGATAGGCACTTCAGTCTCTGTGGCCCCTTATGAGCCCTGCTTTAGTTGATTTTTGACCTGTATTTTTCCTGATGTCCTCAACCTTTTGGATGCCACAATACTTCCTCACCCACTTCCACATGGTTTTCCAAGCTTTTCCTAAAATTTGGGTGTGGGTCTCTGTGTCTGCTCCCATCAGCTGCCAGAGAAAACCTCTTTGATGATGATGGGGCTAGACAACACTCTATAAGTATAGCAAACTATCATTTATCATTAAGAATCATTTCAGTGACTTTTTTTCAGTCGTGTTTACTTCTACTCTAGGTCTCCAGTTCCTGACCAGCCAGGAGGTTTGGGGCATGGGTTCCTTCTTATGGTACGGGATTCAAGTTAAACAAGTCTTTACTTGGACCCTCTCACAAGCTCTGAGTCCTCCTTGTTCCAGTGCATCTTGAAAGCAGGGTAGGTCAAGGGTCATGAATTTTGTGATTGGGTTGTGATGTGGGAGTTAATGGACCTCCATCAACATGGTTGATGTCCCAGTCCCACCACTGGGCATATTGCCTGGTTACAAAAGACAGCCAGTATCCTTATCCACCATCAGTATGAGTCCTTGCTACACCTTTCAACAGCACATATACTAAAACTGGAACAATACTGAGAAGATTTGAATAGCACCTGCATATCTATACTTTAGCCCACTGAATTTCATTCCTTGCTTTATTCTCCATTTAGTGTTCTTTTTTGTCTTTCACAATGTCTAAACTGTTAAATATTTTTGCCATATTCATCTTTTTAATGACTCTGAATTTTATGACATTTACTATCTTCTTGATATTTCGATTTCTTCTATGTAAAATATCAGTTTTCATTTTTCTCTAGATGCCCTTTATCTCTGCTTCCCTTTTGATTTGATCTCGAGATCTAGCATCATGCAAACTCTATGCCAATAGCTACTAAGCCATTGTTTCTGATTCTATCAAACACATCTACTGATTATAATTTGACTTCCTTCATTCCATGGAAAATTATCAAAAATAAAACCTTTAAAAGTTGAAGCACCAGTTTAACAAGCCTCATAAACTGACCAATCTCAAGTTATTGAAGCAATTAACTGTTTGAGTTTTCCTTTGCATGTGTTGAAGAAGTCTTTCATTGCCTTCTTTTCCCTTTTGTTTTGGGGTATAGAAGTGTATGGAAAATTCAATGCAGGGCTTTCAGTATTCACTGGAATTCTCTCCTGACACTATCCTATGTTTCTGTCTTATTATTTTCACTCCTATCTTCATCCTCTTTACTATTTTTGTGATCCTCACGGCTCTACCCTAGTAAGTGGTATTTTTCTTGAAGCTGGTCTCAGACACAACACATATGAATCATACAAGAGGAAGTTTCACCTGCCAAACAGGAATACTAGGAGGGAGAGAGAGAGTCTTATATAGCTACCATATTAAGAGAACGCACACAAGGTCATATAACAACTACCTTAACCCTTTCAAGGAATGTTCCTAACAACATACGGCCCCTTAAAACTCCACATCTTTTAAAGAGTCCACTCTCCACCCCCCCCCCTTGCAAAATCACCATCCTGGGAATGAAATCTTTATTCACATTCTCTCATGGCATGATCAAAGTAAATCAAAATTTCAGCTTATATCACATAAAATGCAATCTTATATGAGTACCTGCATACAATCCCTTATACTTATCTGAATAATTAATTGTTGGTTAGCCTACATAGTAGTCAAATGAAATATAAAGTTGTAGGGTTATTTTTTCCTTATTTGCAAAAAAACATCTTTCAAATATGCTTAGAGAGCTAATTTATAAGAGCAATTACTAAGTACTTTGGCTTTGGAAATATAACACACACATTTTTCTAAAACAAATAGACAAAGTTGGGTAAGTTTTTTTTTTGATTCTCTATACACTTGTAATATTTCATATTTGACTATGCTTGCTAGTTTTGTGTCAACTTGAAAGAAATTGAAGTCATCTGAGAGGAGGGACCCTCAGTTTAAAAATTGCCTCCATATGTTTGGGTTGTAAGCCTGCTTTTCATTGATGATGAACTGTGATGATGTGATGCTGAGTAAATCCTCTTCTCTCAAGTTTGCTGTTTGGTGTTGGTGTTTGAGAATCGAAACAGAAAACCTGACGATCTTAGTTAGGGTTACTATTGCCACAACAAAACACTATGACCAAAAGATAAGTTGGGGAGGAAAGGGTTTATTTAATTACACTTCCAGATCATCATCCACCATTGGAGGCATTCAAGACAGGAACACCAGCAGGGCTGGATTCTGGATGCAGGAGCTGATGTAGAGGCCAGGAAGGAGTGATGCTTAGTGGCTTTCTTCTTTTCATAATAAATCTTCAGCAGAGTTAACACTAATAACCACATGACAGAATCTATATGAGGCTGTTTTGAGATTTTTATCTGCCAATGAAATTAACACAAAACTTTTCACTTTAGCCTCGGGCAGACATTTCAGACAAGGGCACAAAGCAGCCACATTCTTCATCAAAATATCCCGAGACAGGTTTCTAGGCCACATGTTAACGTTCTTCTCCGCTAAATCCTTGTGAGCCAGTTACCCTCATGCAGCACATCAGTCATATCTGTGCAATATGCTTTGCCATACAGTTCATGAATTGGGCAAGGTGCTGGAGATTGAAACACATAAAGACACACAGACAGAGACAGGGGTCATCCTTGAAACCAGAATGCCCCTTTATTGTGTACCAGATCTGCTTCTATAGAAATTTTTAACTGATTAGCCACACTCCAGCCAAATGCACCAGAAATCCCTCCCCTGCCATCAGGAACTCCCGAGGCTCTCCTGCTCAGAGCAGCTGCAAGCTGTCTCAGAGCAGAGGAAAACAAGAAATTCAGGATCTGGGGGTTTACAGCTCCCAACACCCACAGTCTAATGAGACTCAAAACCACTCTTTTCCATGTTCCTACTCGTATGGCCCTTTAACCAGCACTTAAAGCATGTAACTGTTTTCCTAATACACAGACCCAGGATCAATCTTCCTTCGAACAAAAGCATGGTCAGGCCTAGCATAGTAATATCCCAGTCCCATTTACCAACTTCTGTTTTAGTTAGGGTTTCTATTGCCTTGAAGAGACACCATGAGCACAACTCTTATCAGGGAAAAACAATTAATTGTGATAGATTACAGTTTCAGAGGTTTGGTTCATTATCATCATGGTGCAGCACGGTGGCTGGCAGGCAGGCAGACATAATGCAGGAGAAGTGTCTGGGTATCCTACATCTTGACTTGCAGGCAGCAAGAACTGAACTGGCTCATTGGGTATTGCTTGACCATATATGAGATCTCAAAGTCTACCTTCACAATAACACACAGCCTCCAACAAGACCACACCTACGCCAATAAGACCACATCTTCTAATAGTGCCACTTCCTTTGGGGGCCATATTTACCACTGACTGTGGTAGCTATTTTTAGTTTTCAAATTCATTCAAATTAACTAAAATCCAAAAAATGGAGAGCAAGTCTCTGAGAGATTTTTGCTTAATTTGAAGTAAAAAAGAATTCACTTCTGATCCAGAACTTTTAGGTAAGAAGATAAGCCTTTAATTCAGATCTTTTGAGCTAAGAATAAACAAGGTTTTAATCTGGATTTTGAGGTGGGAAAGTTCATCTATAATCTGCTGGGAGTCTATATAAAGCTATTGAAGAAAGAATTTCTTTTCACTTTAAGATTCCAGTGAAGACTGAAGACAAACTGAGCCATCCAGCATCTTGGACTGAGCAGCTACTGGATCCTTCCATTCACATTCTAATAAGCAATATTTATATGTATATACATACATATATACACATATATACAGGCCTGGTACTCTAGAAAACCCTGACTAGCACACTAAGATATTTGCTAAACATAAATTTTGTGTATAGAGCTTAGGATCCTAAAGTGGTTTTAACCCTGAAAATATCATTGGGTATTATTCTTTGTAAGTTACAGAATGGATCAACTCCTAGTTTGACTGAAGAACGAAAGGCAAGTGAATGTTCGGTTGAGTTACAATCATAGAAGCTCTTTAAAGGAATTATCTTTAAAGTAAATAAACCAATATTTTGAACTACCTTGGTGAAAGTATATTATGGACTATCCTGTTTTCTTTTAAAACAATGTTAAAATTTGGGTATGTGCTAGTAAGTATTTTTTTATTTTAATGGCAAAAATTAATCTGAATTTTGCTGAAAAAATCTTAAGCAATGTACATTAGAAAAAATAATGTGTTTCAGATATATAATACAAAATGTACACTCATAGACTTATGTTTTTATGTAAACAGTATATTTATAGTCACCTTGTTATCCCTCAGTCTCAAAAAATGCTGTACATGAAATTGAGAAGATAATGAACTAGGAAATAATATTCCCAATAATCAGGAGAAAGAAAGAAAGTCAAAAGATAAAGACAGCTGTTATATGTGATGTAAGTTCAGCGAGGCAGGTACAAGTAAATATAATACAATCCACTATCTTGGATATGTTTCTTCAATTATTTATAATTGTATACTCACCCTGTTTTTGAAATGTGATAAAAGATAGATTATAAGATTGTGACTATATAACATTAAAACAACTAGAATGCAGCTAAAGACTTCCTCAGCTCCCATGTTTGCTCTTATGAGAGAATTTGTACTATGTAGCAATTGCTTTGCACTGGACTGTCTCTTCCATTTCATAGTGAGAGAGTCATAAATAAGGCTCAATAGTCAGTAGTAAATGGGTAAGCCTCCAACATTTGTGATTTGATAATCAATAAACGTTAACAACAATAAAAAAGTAATGAGTTTACTTATGATGAAAGAATTAGTTTCGTTTATATGGGACCTAGAAAAAAGAACGATTGCTTCCTGAGACTTAAACTATGTATTTTTCAACGGAAAACAAAGAGATATATTGGCTATGCTACATATAAATATTTTGCACATGATGTTTTAATGAACCCAAAATTATTAAGGTCTTTAATTATTGTTACAAGTGTATGACTTCTTTAGAACATTCAGCATAGAAAATACTGTATAATTGGTAATAATTAGTTATAAAAATGGTGGTCACCCTATCAGGATGAAACTCATTGTGAATTGTAGAGCCTGAACAAATGATTTAAACAGTTGCTCTCTGTTCCTGATAGCAGATGGAGAACATTAGTGAATAAGCAAATCGGCCATTTCCTAGTCTTGCTGGGTCTGGTAAGGTTTTTATTAACGAGTTATATCATAATATAGATCTGAAAATGCATACGGCTGTCAACTTTTCAGAAGTGACAGGAAACTGAGTTCCCCCAAGACTTTTAAGTGAAAGGAAGTCGGACTCCTTGCAAAAGTGACCTGTGGAAAGTGAAAGTTTTGCTAGAGAGTTGTAATATTGCTAAGCAGAGCACAGTAAGATTTCTGAACACGTCTGACCTTGTAGTCTACCTTGAGACATTTGAACTTGACCATTAAGATCACCAGATGGAAACTTCTAATAACAACCCATGGCATGTTGCACGTTTTAGAAAACAAAAGTATTAGTCTGGTGGCAGAACGGACTTGGCGAAATATGCCAAGAAGGACACAAATTAAGAGCTATTATATCACACAGGCATATGTGAGATTTATGCGTAATATAAACATTGCTTAATCACAGTGGAATTCAGAGTGTATTGTTTCTCTACATGAAGTGTATAGTATTATCATTCTGGAAATCCTAATTAATAAAGTCATCTTCTAGCATAATGATACAATGAAGCAACATCTAAAACTGACCACTCTTTATCTGCTTTACACATAAGTCATTGCTACACTGTGAACCTGCCCCTCACCCTGTCATTGGTACTGTTAAAATTACTAGTCAATTTTGGCTATCATCCTACATTTTTTTATTATTTTTGTCTTGTATAATTGGCAAAATTGATTAGCTATCTTGACCCAGTGGTTATTTATCTTGTTTTTCCTTCATTTTATAATACACTTACAAGGGTTATGCTGTATACAAGAGGGAATAAAGATGAACATGTGAAAAATCTCCCTATTCTTAGGCACATGAACCAGAAAATATTGGTGAATCAGCAGGCCCAGTTTCTGCTTCATGTGGCATCCTTTTTCTGCCTTTCTTCTACACACTGATATTTTCTATCATTTCAATACCCTCAATTATGGTAATGGCTGTGAAGAATGTAAATACGGAACGACATGTTATTGGCTTTCCATTATAGATACAACAAGTTTTCTTCACATACAGAGGGAGGCACACTGCTTTCTAAAAAGCAAGCAGTCCCCTGTCCTTCATGAATAAAAATACATTTTAGTAGTGGGCTGCCAAAAGTTGCACTATATTTACTTAGGGTTAGAGGCCACATTTCACTTCTGATATTGTACTTGGAAAGATAAAATTTATCAAAACATCCCTCCATTAAATTTATCATTTGCATGATCAGCATACCATGGGCAGTATTATAACTCAAACAGTCATGAAATGGAAAGTGAATGAGTCATGGAACTAAACATTTTATTTTAGTTTAAACATTTTAATCCCTATTATTTCCTGTCTATTCTCTGTTTTAATATTAAGTGTGTATGTATGTATATGTTCATGTATACACACATGTGAAGTCAGAGGAAACTTTTGAGAATCATTTACCTCATGTGGGCTCTGGAGATGTACTCAGGTTTTCAGACTTGAAAGCAAAATTTTATTTATTATTTATTTATTTATTTATTTATATATTACTATGATATATTATTAGCTCATACAAAGCATTATTTATATTTTAATTATAATGTTTATGATTAAATATAGAAGAATTATTTTTTTTTCTTTTTCCATTCAAAAATTTACCTTCCTCCCCTGCTCCCAATCCCCTCTAGCTCCCTCAATCCCCCTCCTCCCTCCGCCTCCACGCTTGGCTTGAGAGAGGGCAGGGAACCCTACCCTGTGGGAAGTCCAAGGCCCTTCCCCCTACATCTAGGCCTAGGAAGCTGTGCATCTATATAGACTAGGGTCCTAAAAAGCCAGAACATGCAGTAAAAACAAGTCCCAGTGCCTTTATCAATAACTTCTCAGTCAGCCTCCATTGTCAGCCACAATCAGAGTCCAGTTTGATCACATGCTCATTCAGACCCGGTCCAGCTGGGTTTGGTGAGCTCCCATTAGAACAGGCACACTGCCTCAGTTGGTGGACCAACCCCTCGAGGTCCTGACTTCCTTGCTCATCTTCTCCCTCCTTCTGCCCTTCAACTGGACCTTGGGAGCTCAGTCTGAGTTGCTCTGATGAGGGTCTCTGTCTCTATCTCCATCCATTCCCGGACGAAGATTCTATGGTGATATTCGAGATAACCATCAGTGTGTTAGTGGGGCAAGGACAGTTCAGGCACCCTCTGCTCTGCTGCCGAAGGACCTAGCTGGAACATCCCCGTGGACACCTGGGATCCCCTCTAGAGTCAAGTCTCTTGCCAACCCTAAAATGGCTCCCTTAATGTAGATATCTTCTTCTCTGCTGGTACATTGCACTGCTCTGCTTTGTAATTCAATTTTGAAAGATTAATGAAATGCTTTATAAAAACTCTATTGCTCAGATTTGACAGAAATTTCTTCATGAAGCGGCTCTACTAGGAAGAGTTAAAGAAAATAGTGACTGGAGCGTTTATGAGAAGGCAATATCAATACTGTTTTCCCATGCATCTGTAGCACTCTTGGCACCAGTCTTCATTTACACTTCTCTACATGGATTGCTTAGACTTGTCGTTTAAATAAAGTCTTCTGGTACGCAAAACCATCTTGCTCTGCTTATTGAAAAATGCCACTTCTTTTAAATAAATGGTCATAAATGGCTTCAGCAGACATCTCTGCTGGTTCTGCCCACGCTTTTAAAGAAAGGAAAATCCCCCAAGCATTTTCTTCGAAAACACATATCAATTAACTCATTGGCATGTGGCCAGTTTCTATTTTTTCAGAGTAAGACATCACGTACATGTAAAACTTAAACACACAGAAAAGAAGACAAGTTGAAGCAAGCAGCAACCAGCGACTAGATAACTCTAAGTCTTGCTTTGTTCCTGATTAAAAACTGCATTATGCAAAAAGCTGAATGTGTTGGGTGCTTCCTTCCAGTAATTCCATACTCAGCAGCCTGAACTAAAGGATCACTTGGAGTTCACCTGGGCTACACAGTGAAACTGTGTGTCAAGGAATTAAGCAACCTAAAAATAAGCAAATAGGCAAGCAAAAATTTACCTGTCAAGGGAACAAAATTGCTTTCTCCAAGTTAAATCAGAGAAAATATCCCACACATATAAATAGCATTATTCAGAGTGAAGAGTTTTTTTTAAAAAAAAAATAAGCTTAGAAATATGAATATATGTGCCTGGTCTACGAAGTGCATTCCAGGACAGTCAAGGCTATACAAAATAAATAAATCAATCAATCAATCAATCAATCAATCAATCAATCCAGTCTTTAATCACCACCACACTCCAAAACTATAGATAAATATGTATCTAATGGAAATATATTAACAATCCCATGATTCGAGGAATTTGTATCAACATTGTCTGCATAATCTTGTGTAGAAGCTTTGAATTGTTTTTCTAATATCTCCAATTTTTGCTTTCTGATTACTTTCAGTTGCAGTAAAGCTATCATTAATTCGGGTGAAAAAGTTTCATGTGTGGAGTAGCTGTGAGGACATGTGGAAGTGCGCTTTTAAGTACAGGTTAAAAACAAATAATGGCATATGACCAAAATCCTGGGGTTTCAGAGACCTCATATCACAGGTGTTTTCTGGAAACTTGACATTTCTAAGAAGAAACATGACAGAAAGCCTAAAGAAATGAGAAACAGGTGTGGCCAGAGGCATTCTGGAGACAGTACCTGAGAAACATACCCAGTTTATCTCCAGAAATGATGGCAATGTTTTTATCTTGTGGTGGATAAAAGTAATCATAGATGCTAGGGAAAACATGATCACAGACACTGCTAAATATTATAAATATATGTTCCAGAATTTAAAACTTGTTTGGGCTCATGAGAAGCGCTTGATTATGAAAGTGCAATGTAAGATCAATATATTGCCATTTTACTTTAATTCAAAAATACAAAGGAAATGGAAGGTTTCATTAGGAAGAAAGAAGAGCATGAAAAAAAAAACAAAAAGTAGAATAGAAAAGCAGAGGATTAGACAGAGGAGCGTTTCTCTTTTGGAGTATAGCTAGTAGCTTCAGGTTGTAATTAAATTGGGGAAATTGAAAGAGAATATAGAAATATAAAACAGACAGTTTGTAACCATAGAAGAATATTGGTTATAATGCATGCTAGAATTATGTTGAAGTGCATGAGCTTCAAAATACACATAGTTTACCATGCATGTGGTTTTGCATGTATTGGTGTAAAATGTACATGGTATAGCAGGTGCATGGCTTAGCATTCATGCTGTGGGAAAGTTATGCTTGTGAAAACTATTATTTTCATAAATTATTATATTTATAACCTGAGAAATTGATCAAAGATAACACAAATAATTGTGACTTTGCACAGCTGCATACATAGCAGTTTTCCCTATCTTCCCTTTGCAGAATGATGAGAGAAAAATGAGTACTGAAGGACACTGTGAAATGTACTTAAGAAGAGATAACTGCAAATTAGGCTAAAGGTACCACAAGAGTCTGTATTTAGAGTTGTGTGTATCTATTAATATATGACAAAGAACTAACACCTGATCTGATATGCGTATATGTAATGTTTCATCTATGTGTAAAGTATCTTTCTGAACTAATATGGATGAGTTTAATGAATATCATATATGTATATACCATAATATATTACATCAGATATGGAACACATGTCTTCCATATGTGTTTGATTTCTATTAGAAAACTCTTATACATGCGATATCATTTACTATGGTACACACTGACACAGCTCACAGATACTAACCCTTATGGTATAGACACACCAAAAGTTTATTTCATGTGATACATTTCTCTTTAGCCATTCTCATTTATAATTTCAACAACAGAACTATAATTATCTTTTTTGAACATTTTTATAAAGTTCTGGGTGCATATTTAGTGAATCCTATATTTCTATTCTTTGGTATCAATATACTCAAAAAAATGGCAGGGTCATTTATTCCCAAAGATCATTTTGTTTCCACTCCCAATTTTCTTTAGTTGTCAAAATGGAGTTCTGAAATTCAGCTCCCCATATTGATTCCTCTACATTTTCCATGATGAAATATTTAATAAGGCAAGTCAAGAATTTGTCAGACAGTCTGTTCCTGGAAGGATAAAACTTCCAGCAGATGTTGTCTTGTCTTCATTCATTACTGAAAGGATGCTGCCTGCTTTAAGACATACATTAAAAAACGGGTCCACCTATTGTTTGTCTGCCCTGGCAAGCTACTGCATGCATTCTTACTTCTCATTCTCATCTTTTATTCTCCACCTAAAGGTTTTCCCTTTGTGAATTTTAAATCAATAATAAATCACTTGATTTAAACTCTTTATAGAAAAAAAAGTCATTGGGTTTGGGTTCAGATGGACTTAGATCTATCTGGACACTCAATTTTTCCAGATGGGCAATTTAATTATTTTTATTAATTTTTGAATGAGTATTACTAATCTAAAACTACAGTTTAATATTAAATATTTTCATGTGTTCTTATGATTACTAACTTGGAGTGTTGAAATTGTATTGCCAAAGCTAACTATCGCATATATTTTCTAAAATAAACATTGTAACTCTGAAATCACTACCATCTATTAATGGTATGATTAATAATATAAACCATGTTCTATATAATACTCTAGACCAATGTTACATAGTGATAGCCTTCTTCAGAAACAAAACAAGCAAGGAATGTTTTTATCAGTTACATTGAAGAAGACTTTTAAGATAAAATGTGAATACCTCAGTCTTAAAATTATCTATTGTTATCAATCTGTTCCCTTGTGTTTTTGGAGAAAGAATGGCCAATTGCTACGGTCTGTTTGGAAAAGACAATAGAGGAATAATAGCTATTATTCTAATACATAAATGCCATAGACAACTTGACTTGCATTTTTTAATTTTAAAGAACATTTTCTTATTGCTACATTTCATTATTTAACAAAAATGAAAATTATATAATTGGATACATAGCATTTTGAAATGACTAAATTATTCACGAACTTTGTTTCATATTTTACTCCTGTATACATATACATGAAGCTCCTGTAGAAGACTGTCAAACGCAACAGCAATTCAAACTCAAATGAATAGTGGGCCTATATCTTCTAAATTTCTTCCACAGGAAAGTATTATCCTCTATGGATTGTTGCATAACTCTCAATGATGTTCGAGGTAGTAATTCCTTTATCCTGAGTAAGTAAGCCTTTTAGTGTAGGCTAATGCAGAGAGGAATAGCCATTAGCCATTCAGTTTTTGTGAGGGAGGGATTGCATTTACACAACCTCTAGGATTTTTATTCACCCATTTGTCAAATTTACTTATTTTAGGTTGTCACTATTTTTCTCAGTTATCATCACTTGCAAAGTTGCTTGTGGCATAAGTTCATTAAATATAGTGTGGCCAAATGAACTATGTGTAGTATAAACAGCTAGAAATTCCGTCAAAAATGATTTACACAAACGTCTGGCTTTGTGAAATGGTGTGATGCTCTGGGCCCTTGACGGTCATGTCCTTGGTTTCCCTCTACCAGAGTAACTTTACAGTAACTTAAGATGTAAATGTCTAATACTGACGTGTAGGCAGAGAATTCTCGTTCATTTCCCAGCCACCCAGACATGAATAATCACACAGAAACACTATCAATTACAACACTTCTTGGCCTATTTGCTCAGGCTTCTAATTAATTAACTCTTACATCTTAAATTAACCCATATCTAGATTATTCTGTGTGTTCCCACAAAGCTGTCGCCTAACAGTAAGGTTTCAGCTTGTCCTTCTTCTTTGGCAGCTACATAGTGTCTCTTAGGTGGAAGCCTACTCCATATATCTCTTCCAGTCTTGCTATCTTTATTCTGTCCTGCCGTAGACCAAGGCACATTTATTTATTAACCAATAAAAGCAACACATATACAAAAGGACATCCCACATCACCGGAGTAGGGTTTAGCAGGCCTTTATGAAAGAATAAAATATCATCTTAAAATTGGAGTACACTTGGTTTTACGTATGCCTTCCTACTTCTTAGTTGGATGATGGTGAATAACGGCAAGCACATATTATTTAGTATGTTCTAGATGCAGCCTTTTATAGTTTCCAAACTCTGTTTCAGTTTTTTTTCTTATTCTAATTATATAAATTACCTTGTTCTAATTACATAAAAATTTAAAAATCAAAATTAAAACAATTATGAAAGCAATGTTCAAGGAAGGACTTATTAGCAGGATGATAAAATTTTAGACTCTCTCAAATAAGCCCAAGCTTGACAACAAATGTCTTTGATGCCCACACTGGTGAGGCAGAGGCAGGCAGATTACTGCAAATTTGAGGTAAACCTAGTCTGTACAGAGGAGTTATTGGCCAGGAACGGACACATAGCAAGACCCCCTCTTAAAAACCAACAAGACAAACATATACAGTCTTTACAAGTGAGAGCCAAGTTTCATGCATATGAAACTTTACAAGTTTCATGCATATTTCTTGGGGACATGCTGACTTGAGGACTTTATTTCTCTCTCAAAACTAGGTCCTACATTTCAAAACTGACAAGAGAAGCAATCTCTCTTGTAATGGTTTTACTTTTTCTTAGCACCTCAAAGAAAATATTATTAGTTCGAATCCTAATACTTCTTTAATTCTTCTTAGAAACATTTCACGCATGTATAAAATGTGTCTCACTTATATCTGCCATTTACTCTTACCCAAGGTGGGTAAGTTGAGGAAAACTACTAAGACTAAACAAATATGCATGCAAATATATATGGCTGTGTATCCTACTTCCTTGTTCCCTTCCCAAGACAGAGCAAGAGCATGTAGTATAAAAGACCAGAGCAAATAAATTACAGAAGCAAATGAGAAAATTCTGAGACAATAAATATTTTAGAGCAGGGTCTGGAAATTTATGATGAACTGGCTTGGGCTTTGAGAAACCATGCAAATGTGTTAGTTTTTCAGACAACAGCAACAAAATGGCACAATTTTTTTTTTCAAATAGCACAGTTTAACACTCCTTCAAAAGAGTGGTTGAGGGTTAAATAATAAGATGTTTTAAAGGTTCTTAGGGAAGTGTCAAACAGTCCTGTCCTGTATTAGACTTTGCTACTATTGTTGCAGTAGTTACAGGAATTCTTTGAGCATGCTGAGAAGGTGAAAAGGTGCCTGCATTAGCACTTTGATGTTACACAACTTACACCAAAAAAGAAATAGTGTCCAAAGTGTTGACTACCTCCCAAGAATACAGCAGACTTCAGCTCTCTCCACTCTGTCTGAGAACATCTATTGTATGCTTCAGCTTACCTCTCTGGTTCCACAACATTATTAAGGTTGTAAGTCTGGGCCAGGCACTTTATATCTTGATTTTTAAAGCTGATTTAATAGTCTTTGGTACTGTTATGCACACCTGTGAAAGACTTCTGGGCAAGGCAGAGCAGCAGCTTTGGAACTGAAAAGCCATGAAAGTTCCTTCTTCAGGATAAGAGTACAGTACATCTGATCTCCACACCACCTTCTGATGTTTCTCACATCCCTTTCTTTTTCTGGGAACAGAAGTTCAACTACTACTTGGGCATGGTACTTGTTCAATATCGTTTCTCATTCATTGTCTCTTGGCATGCAGAAACTCTTCTTCTGGCCATTCCATGTGAGTATATGTTCTCAGTTCTAGAGATACAATGAATGATGAGATGCCCTTTGATTTATTCATGGCAAATATTTTGTGAAATATTATTTTAACTGGGCGAAGATGTGTTACATTTGTTTATGCTGAGGAATGTTACTTTAGCTGTGTAGACGTGTATTATTTTTGTTTATGCTCTACTTGTTTAATGTTGCAAAGATGTGTAACATTTGTTTTACCTTTCCTGCCTAAGGCACCTGATTGGTCTAATTAAAAGCTGAATGACCAAAGGCTAGGCAGGAAAAGGTGGGATTGACACGCATAGAGAACAAATAAAAGAATAAACCTAGGCTCATCAAGACAAAGAAAGAGAAGAAGGAGACAATGAAAGACCCCTCCAGGGCAAGAAGCCAGACAACCATCAAACAGTCAAATATAAAGACAGCAAGAAAGTGAGAAAAGGTAATAAGCCCAAGGCAAAAGGTAGATAAAGTGAAATGAGTTAATTTAAATTAAAAGAGCTAGCCAGAAATGGGCCTAAGATAGGTTGAGCATTCAAACTTAATAAAAAGTCTTCAGACTGAGCTGCCAAGGTCCTAATGAGGAGCAGAAGGAGGGAGAACATGTACAACGAAGTCAGGACTACGAGGGGTGCACCCACCCACTGAGACAGTCGGACTGATCTATTGGGAGCTCACCAAGGCCAGCTGGACTGTCACTGAAAAAGCATGGGATAAAACCGGACTCTCTGAACATGGCGGACAATGAGAGCTGACAAGAGGCCAAGGACAATGGCACGGGGTGTTGATCCTACTTCAGGTTCTGGCTTTGTGGGAGCCTAGACAGTTTGGATGTTCAACTTCCTATATCTGGATGGAGGGGGGAGGACCTTGGACTTTCCACAGGGCAGGGAACCCTGACTGCTCCTGGGACTGGAGAGGGAGGAGAAGAGGAGTGGGGGGAGGGGGAGAGGGGCGGGAGGAGGGGGAGGGAAATGGGAGGCAGGGAGGAGGCGGAAAATTTTTTTTTCAATAAAAAAAAAAAAGTCTTTGTGTTGTGATTCGCGAGCTAGTTGGTGACCCAAAAGAAAAAACCTGGTACACATATAGATGATCTTTTTCTATGAATGGAATTACATTATTAATGAATTCACTAATAATCTGCAATAGAAACCCATTAAACTGTTTTGAACATTAACATGAATTTATGAATTTTTTATATTTAGTCATGTGGTTTATGAAAGAAAAGGTAAAACAAGCAGGTAGAATCATTTTGATTGCCTATGAGGAAAAACTCAGGCCAATTTAGATGCTAGTGTGACTGGCATATCAACATCTAATCTCAACTAAAATTTTTGAATGGTTAAGTGCTATAGAGAAGAAAGTAAAATATGGGACTCAGCACTCCACCTATAAATCAAATAATATTTTCAAATACATTTCAAAATACAAAGAAATATAAGACTGTGGCATATGAAAGTGAGATTTCATGATTCACAAATATGGGAAAATCTAGCACAAATGCAAAAGTAGAGAAATGTTTATTATGTGATTTTATCTTTCTCTTTTATAATTAATTCACAATTAGACATATAATTATAATTCAGAATCAGGCAAATGAATTCAATGGTTTTAGCTACTGATAGATTTGTAAACAAAAGCAACTGGACTGGAATTTCTTCAAGGAAATATTTACATGCCAACAGTTTATCAAACGGAAAGTCTGCTGATAAATCTACACAGGGGCATTATGTTAATGACCATGCAACAATGATTCATTGTGTGCCTCCGACTAGTGCAAAAGGCACCAGATGTAAAATCATAAAATCTAGGTGCAAAGAGGGAAAAGGACTTTGCGCTCTCAATTCGTCGCCATCTTTCTGAAGGAACCCTCATGATCATGGTCATTTCCCTTCACTCTTTAAATTACTTCAGACTATATTTTTTGAAGAGGCTTTAGGAGAAAAAAGGATAGCATTAGATGAGAAGGGTTTTATTTTACATTCACATTTAGCTCTTTTGTTATCTTTTCCATTGGACAGTGAAGGAAACCAAAATCCCCCAAATTAGCATACAATTCATAATCCCAGAGAATTTAGACAACAATGAGGACCCTAAGAGAGACATACATGGATCTAATCTACATGGGAACTAGAAAAGGTATGATCTCCTGAGTAAATTGGGAACATAGGGAACAAGGGATAGAGTAGAAGGGGAGAGAAGGAAAAGGGAGAGGAACAGAGAAAAATGTGTAGTTCAAGAAAATCAATTAAAAAATTAAAAATTTAAAGTAGGATCATTTGGGATAAATAATGGACCAAATCTTTATAAAGCTATCAATGAAAAGCAGAAGTACCCTGGGCATGGAGGTGCATGCCTTTAATTCCAGTAGTAGGGAGGCAGATGCAGGCAGATCTCTGTAAGTTCAAGGCCAGCCTGGTCCATAGAGTAAGGACAGTCAAAGATACACAGAAACCCTGTCTTGAAAAACAAAACAAAACAAAAAGATAATTAAAAAGACTGAAAGTACTAAAAGCAAGAGGATAATTGCTGTTCACATAACAAGTAGCACAGCTTAGATTCAACAGCTCCTTGATGTTCTTGAGGATTCAGACTTTACTTGTAGCATCTCGAGGTCTTACATTTTTAATTTGATGATTGTTTATATACCTGTTGCATTTTTATTAATCAAGTTCCTCATTAATAACAAAGTTACAAAGATTATTACTAAATAGTATTTTATTTTTCATTTTTCATGAATTTTAGTCAAGTGTAGAAGAACTATGAATTGGGTTTAAATATTGTCATGTGTTGATTATACATTTACTAAGGTCTATAGTGTTGGAAATCCCCACAGTAGACTTAACGTCATAATTGTCCACTGAATGTAACAATAGAGTTGGCAAAAGTCTTCGGTGGAATTACAGTTTGTCTGCCTGCCACACATAAAAATAGTCACCAAAAACACAGGATGAGAGGAAGGGTTGCTTGGTAGCCAATGAACAGGCCTGCCACATATAGTAAGAGCATATCTTAAGCAACAATCCTAAGCAAATCCTTTCAAGAGAAAAAAAAAAAAATCAAGGATGTAAGAAGTGTATTTCAAGCCCTGTGCATATCTAATTGTAAGGCTAAATCAACAACCAAAGTGTGGCAATTGTGTATAACCAGCTTCAAATAAATCAGTGACAGCAGTAATTAGGCATGGTGTGGATCGTTCATTTTCTTTGTGAATTGTTCATAGTTGTAATTCAATAGAGAAAAAATAAGAAACAACAACAATAATAACTTTTTATTAGTCATGCTAAAGTGGCAAACCAGTGGCATGGATAATTGAAAATGGTGGATTATCTGCATAATGATGATCCGCTTAGGTTCCTGGCTCTACTACAGATCATTCTGCATTTCCAAAGCATATTTTCACCTATTCATTTGAAGAAGTAATCACAAAGCATCATGGGTAGAAATTTTTACATGTCTAGGATAGAAATTTCTCCACAGTGAAAATACAAGGATAATGTAAAATAAAATATAGAGGCAAAAATATTATTATAAAAGTATTTGCTAAGTCAGTGAGTATAGCATTGAAATGATGTCAGAGAATCTTAGAGAGGCAGAAATTTAGAAAAGCATATTTTATTTATCTTTACAAAAGTTTGCGTTACATTTCAAAAGTAAATGTTGCTATAAAGTTATGAAGAGAAATGTAATTTCAATTATGTTGTTTTTGTAATTTCATAAATGTAAGAAATGTATTGTGATACTTAACCCCCCCATTGTCTTTCTTAATCCCAACATATGTCTGATGATCTCTTTCTATTAACTATTTCTTTGCTACTCTTGTGTGTGTGTGCATTTGAGAGAGAGAAAAGGAGAGAGGGAGACTGTTTAATTAGGATTATATTCATGAGCCTGAGTACAGGGTTATTCACTAAGGCATGGACAACCAATGAGTTTCTATTAAAGAAAATGGCTCCCCGATCAATCACAATTTGTAAAAGTAAATAAGTGAAGAACCCAACCATGATAGAATTTGGAAGGTCTTGTTCTGGTATAGATAACAAAAACTGTTCATGTTTTAGTAATGGTGTCCTATGCAGAAGATAGCATTTTACAACACTCCTTTTTTCCAACACTTACAATCCAGCTGTTCCCTTCTGCATTACACTCCTTGAACCTTGGCCACTTCAGACTGAGTGCTCGAAAGTCACTTACTGTGAGCACTGACCAAGATGAGTCTCTGCATCATTAAAGGAGAGGCATTTCCTTCAACATTTTCATGATCATATTTTAAGACAATAAAGACTTGCTTAACATTGAACTCATGTGTCCTATCAATGGCATTGCATTACATGTGCTTTCTCACAAACCATCAGCTGTATAATGTGATAGTAGTTCTCAATGCCTACTTAAGTTTGCATTGTGAACTATATCTCCATCTTTTAGAGTTTGCTGTCGTTGGTTTTATTTGCCTGTGGTAGGTCTAACACTAATTTATTCGTTTAACTGCTGTCATCTATTTTTGTTTCTGCATTCCAGAAACCATGAACTGTCTTTATACATATTTATTACATTCAATAAAAAATAAACATAAAATTATAAATTATATTGCTTTCATATCTCTTTATGATAGCTAGAATTTTTATTGTCCTTTGTCTACTATCTTTAATAGTAGACAAGTTATATCCTCCTGCTTAGGAAGAAAACCTATATAAGGAATTAAAGAGCAGAAAGACCCAAACTGACTTCATGACACAGTTCCAATATGCAACTACAGTAAGAACTACATTCTTTCCATTCTATTCTCTGTCATTTTTGGGTTTTTTTTGTTTTTTTTTTTTTTTGAGACAGGGTTTCTCTGTAGCTTTGGTGCCTGTCCTGGAACTAGCTCTTGTAGACCAGGCTGGCCTCGAACTCCCAGAGATCTGCCTGCCTCTGCCTCCCCATTGCTGGGATTAAAGGCGTGCGCCACCACCGCCCGGCTTTTCTCTGTCATTTTTGCCTTGTTTTTTTACAAAAAAAAATACTTGCAGGGAATTTTATGTTTTTTTTTACAAAGAGATGTATTATATAATCTAGTTCACTCAGACATTTTCAAGAATAGACATCCTAAAGCGAGCACTGTCCTCATGCCAGGACACATCAACACACTAGATATGTGTTACTTAACAACCATATTCATTACTCTATAGTTCATGTTTGCTTGGAACTCACAGTCCTCCTTGCCACAGCTCAGAGGACCGAAGTTACAGACGTGCCAGCAAGACAGGATTGGAGTCCTCTTCTACAGTTTAGAAAGCAAACAGAAATTTAAGAACAAAGCCTCATAATTCGACTGCCAAATAAACATCCATAAAGATCAGAGAACACAATCATGGGAAATAAAAGAAAAATTCATATGAGATGGAAATTTCCATTATTTGGTAAAAGAAAAGTGAGTGGCAATAAACAAATTTTAGGTAGGAAAACATCACACAGAAGCTCAAATTCAAGAAGAAAGGCCTTTTTAAATGTTCCTTGGCACTGATGCTTTTATTTGCCAGAGGGCAGCTTGAGGAGGCCAAATACCTTCTGATTTCTGCAAATCTACTTCTTCAACCATTTACAGAGAATTTTAAGGAAAAGATTAGGAAGAAAGTTATTTTGTACTGATCAAAAGCAAGTCAGTTCAAACATACAGCTGTTTTGTTGTTATTAGTTCTATTTTTTTTCTTCCCCTAGTTTATAGAAAAGCATAAAAATTGTATTCTGCATGGTAAACTTCATCTAATGAAATGTAATATAAGAAATAAAGTGTTTATGGCTGTAAGGAAATGACTAGAAGACTGTTAACAACAGACTAATTTCAAAGGTATATTATGATTACTCATTTCAAAGGATATGAGACAGCTAAGGTCGGCCACAAAACGTTTTGTACAGAAGAGGTAACCTTGATCCCAAAATGCTTAACTTACTCATGCCTGACCATTCTTCATGTTGTGCTATTTTAGGATGTTTGCAGATGTATGATACCAGAAATGTCTATAACCGAATTCTCAAAAGCCACATGGGAGATGCTTAAGCATTATGTTGAGTATGCAGCTACATGATTTTAATGCATGTGTACAGCTACATCCTGTTATTTTCTTGTATACATGTTGTGACAATTAATGCAGAAGAAGTCCCTGTGATGTTTTGAATGAGAATGACCTACATAGGTTTAAATACGTGGTCCTAGCTGGTGGAACCGTTTGAGGTGTTGGAATAGTGGCTTTGCCAGAGGGGCATCACATGGATACTCTTTAAGGTGTCCAAAATTTTCTGGGAACCTCTGTGTGCACTTCCTCTCCTGTTTGTAAGATGCAAGGTCTCAGCCACTTGCTGTCATGCCTTTACTTTGTTGTCATGCACTCACACACTCTAAAACCATAAGCCCAAATAAATTTAAATGTTTTATTTAATAAATTGCCTTGGTCATGGGGTTTTATCAAAGCAATAGGAAAGTAACTAATGCATAACCCATATTAGCTGCCTTTAAAAGGTCAATTTTCTTATATTTTCATCAACCAATTACTATGAAACTTGACTTTCTGTACAATTCTGTTTAAAATCATCCTAATGTTTATCTATTTTTTTATTTGAGAGCATTGAATTCCCAGCTGGATCATTGTACTTGAGTAAAGATGTTTACCTACCCTGAAAGTATTCTCAGTAAGACGTTCCACACTCTTTATTAAAGTCAGGAATAGTAGATAAACCCAGCACTAAGATTAGGGGCCATCTGTTATCATTAAGAATAAAGTATCCAAATGTAGAAAACAAGTCTTTGGGCAGAACATGAAAAAGGACCTTAAGTTGGTACCCAGAAAGCCCCCTGAACATTCTTTCCACCTGTCTTTACATGATTTTGGAGTTCTTGTCCCTCAATAGGAACTAAAGTAAAGGGTCAAGTCACAGTTCAATCTGGAATTTTCTAAGATGGCAATAGGGTGATGTTCCACAACAGAACTATGTGGGAAAAAGTGGCCATTGTAAAAGAAGAAATTTTGTGACTGTTTCCTTATGCCCACCGATGAACAGTACCTCTCCCTTGTGCTTAACTGGATTTTGGTAATCTACTCCTCTTCCTGCCATGATATGAGGGGAGGCACTTGGTCCTGCCTCAACTTGATGTGCCATGGTTTTTTCAAGTTCATTGGAAGCCTGCCCCTTTCTGAATAGCGATGGAGGAGTAACAGATGGGAAAGGGGAGGATATGGGGGCAATGAGGAAGGGAAGCATGATTGGTATGTAAAATAAATGAAGAAAATACTGCTTAAATAAAAAATAAAAAGATATTTGACTCAGAGTACTTCCTGTTATCTACAAAAGATCTAGAAATCTCACATACCTCTCCAGCACCATGTGTGCTTCCATTCTGCCATGGCCAACCGTGATGATAATGGCCTTATTTTCTGAAATGTAAACCACTCAAATATTTTCTTTTTTAAGTGTGCGCATGATTGTGGTATCTCTTCACAGCAATTGAAATGCTAATGAAGGCACCAAGTTATGTGTGCCACTACTGCGCCCTCAGGATTATTGTACCATGTTTTACACTGGTATGTTTAAAAAGTGAATTTTGCTGAATTCAGACAGTAAAGAAAATGAGAAAAAAATTTACTTATTTTCCTTGGTTACTGCAAATAAAACCATGAGAATTAATGAAACACTGGAAGACAGATTGTGATTGTGAAATAGTGATGTTAAAATAGTTATTTAATGGCTGTGAATTGACTCAGTAGATAAAGGTATTTGCTATCAGGCCTGCTGAAGAATATATGATTCCCAGGATTATATGGTGGAAGGAGAGACCAGCTTCTACACACAGTTCCCTAAGAGCCTCATGTGCACAGTGACTTAGTTACATTAACTTCCATTCAATATTTATATAAATGTAGTAAAACTTTTGATTAAAAATAAGTCAGACTTTACAAAAATACAAAATCTATTTTATTCTGTTTATATTTCAATTATGTATTTCTTTTGCTAGGACAAAGGATTGATATTAGCCACAAGGAGTGAAAATAGCCATATGTAATTGTCCTCACAGAAGTGTTCTAAAGAGCAAAGTACTTTAAATTTACTTTCTCACTTTCCTACTTACTTTTGACAATAAATATTCATAAAATTTACTATTATATGAAATGCTAGTGCCTTTACCAAAGAATCATCATTGTTTTTCAAGGTAATATTGGCTTCAGAGTTAATTGACTTAAAATATGTCCATTGTGTTCCTATCTTTAATAGTCATCTCCTACTGTCTTTGAATTAAGTATTCATCTTCATATTTTTCCTTATGATTTGCAACATAGTCTCCTAGGACATGTGAGGATAGTGTGATGCTTAGTGTATCTTGTTTAATGGTTTTCTTCTTAAAACACAAAGTTAAAAGAAATCATCAATACCTATAAATACTAAATCAATGAATACAGATTCTATAAAATAAAGCGAAGAACAAATAAAGCCAATTCAGAATGGGAAAAAAATTCACTTGCCTTTTTAAAAGTAGAGGTCATAAAAAAATAGGGAATTGATTTTTTCAGAGATTTTGGTTACAGTATTTTTAACATAAGACAGTCCATACTACAGAGTAGATAAATGGAAAGTAACACAGAATAAAAAAAAATAAAAAAAAAAAGAACTGGAAAAAACCAAGTTAGATCAAGAAAAGACTCTGTGAATGATTCCTTTATCTAATCAGTATAGAAATAAATCCCCACACAATGATCTTAATTGCTTAAGAATATCCAGATTGTATAAACTGAGTTCAAATCCAATTTCAAAATATCCAATTATCTTCTAGAAGAGATAGCTGGTATTGGAATGTAATACATATGCAAGAATGAGGAGAATGAACTTTGAAGCTAGACTGGTTCACTTTGAATTCGATTTTCATTGCTTGTGAGGTCTGGGAAACTTCACCTCGCTGTCTCTCAGAAGTCCAACTACGCCATGAGATGACAGTTATTCCACTTTCTTAGGATTATTGAAAGTATGAAAGCAGATTGTTGTATTTTTCTTATATGTGGACCTAGATTGTATGGACACATATTGACTACATCTATTATCTGTCTTTCTATCCATCCATCCTCCATCCATCCATCCATCCATCCATCCATCCATCCATCCACCCATCCAATGTATACAAACATATGCATCTGAAAGCAGAAGTCAAAGAAGAGAATAGAAGCAAACCAGTAAGAGGAGAAGGAGGAGGAGGAAAAAAAAATAAAAGTACATGACATATTTGAAAGGTTGTCTTTTTGTGAAAGTTGACAATATTTGCAACGAATGTACACAAAAAGGAAATAGACTGGAGAAAAAGAATAGTGACACCGTAAAGTACTTACAGCAAGATTTGCGGTCTAGTAACTGTTGAATACATTTTAAATATTTATTGCAGTCATTTCTGCTAGTTATTTGTTGAGAAGCACATGTTCTGATGGTTTGGTTATCATTTATGACTTTATCAAAGACACAATACAGCATAGCCTGTATGCAAGCAACTTCATTCTTAGCAGCAAGAAGATTTTATATTC
Source organism: Chionomys nivalis (assembly GCF_950005125.1). Taxonomy (NCBI): domain Eukaryota; kingdom Metazoa; phylum Chordata; class Mammalia; order Rodentia; family Cricetidae; genus Chionomys; species Chionomys nivalis. The sequence continues at coordinate 21,518,849 of NC_080097.1, read as the reverse complement.
TGCAACTAGGGGACATACCACTTGCTACATAACTTTTATACTGGGAAAGAAAAGATTGGATGTTTAATCTACAAATTCTGTTCATAAAAGTAGTTTCTACGTTTGGGTAATCTTTTAAAAGCACTTACAATGTACATTTCTCTTTTGTCTCTTTGAGGGACTTTGAAGAAAGTAAATGAGCCCCACTAAAATCTCCAATGGCAACAATTGCTCCTTTATCTCAAAACCATGGTCATAGGACTAGCTGTGTAAGTGTCTTAAGCTGAGGAATAAAGGGGAGGAGAGGTTAGAAAGGGAACATTTTTGCATTCATTTCACACTATGATTCCAGAGGAAGAATAGATCCACTAGAATCTCCCCCTGCCAAACGAGGCGTCAAATAGTTATGCCAATCACACTCACTCTGCTCGGAAAAGCTAGGTTTTTGTCTGTGTTCACAAGTGTAGATTTCCCTTATGCTAATCAGCCCATAGGATCTAACTCTATGGATTTCTTTTCCCAACATCTTCACTGTTATCAGTGGCATCTGTGCTATGGAAAAATAAACCAATTTCGTTCAGGACACATATCAGAAAATATTTATCTCCGTCGTGTACTGAATTTAAGACATTGTGCATTTAGTGGTGTTGCTGTTGTTCATGTTGTTTGTACAAATGAACTATTAAAGTATCAAAAGATAATTCACGTAGGAAATAATAATGGAATAATCAGTGTGTCAACCAAGCTTCTTTTCCTGCTGTACACAATAGACTTTTGTCTTTTTAAATGATGTTTGTCACTCAGAACTCAGCAGAACAAATCAGTTACTCCACACAATCTAGAGATGCAATATTTTGAGTAGTACAGTGTATAAGTGAGCTTCAATACTGCTAGAAAAAATTGATTCTCAAAGTTGAAAGCCAACTTACCAAACAAAGTCTGTAAGGAATATACAAATATAGAGATTTCTAATAACCTAATATTCTTATGAGCAAAACTGGTTGTAATAAACTTGATGCTTCATTTTTTGAAGAACTAATTAGCTGAATAATTAAATAAATACAGAAATTAATGTAGTGAAATTTTCAGTTTAAGGTATTTTATTTTGCTTTATAGATAATAATTAAAGACTAGAAAAAATTGCCTGAAAATTTGAACGATTTCAATGTTGTTTTTATTAATTTATCTATATAGAATTGAGGCCTCAACCTTTAAAATGTGAGATGTAAATCTATATGACTTTTAGTGATCTTTCTATACTTGTGTTTTATCAGATCCAGTGTCATGGCGTCATTTTGGGAGTTGTTCCTAAAGGTTAAATTTGGAATCAAGTCTGCTCACCCTTCTAATGGTTTTAAACAATTCAGTTGTCTCTTTTAACCAACACCCCCATGCACACACCTGGAGTTGACCAGAGTGGTTTTGTTGTTGTTGGCAAGGAGACCATGTTTGAAGTTACCTTTGTAGAATAGTTTGGTGCAAAGTGAAATTGAGAACTCCTAAATTGTCAAATATTTGTGGAAATCAAAAGGATTTCAAAAGCGAATCCTTTTGAAAAGTTATGAATGTAACAACTGTGAATTTTTTGTTTAAATTGACCCCTGCCAAGCATAATATTGTTTACCTTGCCCTGCGTCCACCTTTGAGGAAGTTCTTTATATGCAAAAACACAGTTTGTGTGCTCTGTGATCTTATTATCTTGGCCATATCATAGACTTCAAGGTATTTATTTTTATAGACGGACTCATAATGGGTTTAGGGACAGGATATTTGTTCACACAACTTGTTTGTACAGAATTACATTCAATGTAGGAATATGAGAATCTTCCTTAATATAGGACAGGCTTGGTTATTTCTTATAACACAACCGTAATTTCAATTCTTTCATTTCCTCATCCCAGCTTCCATCATGTTCCAAAAGGGATACACCAGGAAGTACCTTTCATGAAAATTTCATCACCAGCATCTATTTCTATGAGAACTTCATCCATGATCCATTTCCCTCATATTCTCAAAAATTTAAGCATATCATTGATTTTTCATCATTAAATATTCTAAATGATATTGAAATCAAAATTAAAAATTTAAACCAAAATTAATCTATGACTCAATTAAAAGAAAAAAAAACACAAGTAAATTAAGTTGTTTTAGCCTAAGTATGTAACCTGGGCTTTTTTCTTGGCATACAGTTGTTTATGCAATTGTTTCTCTAAGTGTGCTTTTTCTTAAAAGTTATTATCGATGTATCTGAGTTTCCTGATTAAAAACTAGAAAGTGACTGGAATTAAGCAGCAAACTATAAGTTATCAACTTATAATTCACTTCAAATACTTAAAACATGTTTTAAACAAATATTTCTATGTGGTATGGACTGTAATTTTGTATGCATCTAAGGTAAGTCTGTCGTGTGTCCCCTTCTTCATACATAAAGAGTTTTTCTCAGTTTACAGAGCAAGAGAAAAGGACATTACAAGTGAGTACAGTAGCACATGGTTGTGATCCCAGTTTCTGGCAGTCTAAAGTCTTAATCTTGAGGCCAGCTTGGCCTACCTATTGAGTTGAAGCTTAGTCTGGGTTTCACAGAAATAGTAAAGATGAACGCAAAAGATTGCACAAACTGAGCAAATCATACTTTTATATTCAGAAGTATGTATGTGTGTATGTATGTAAAAAATTAAAAAGCTTTAAATTATCAAAAGAGCAAAGAAGAATATATGGGAAGGTTTGGAAAGCAGAAATGGGAAGGGGGAAAAGAGGTGATTGTATTATATCATAAAAATAAGAAATTACTTGAAAAAGTGCTTTAAACATCTGTTTGTTCTGAGTAAAACTACAGAAATAATCAGACATGAGATTACTATTCCACAAGATGACTGAACAATACTGAATACACTTTCAAGAGGTATATGTCCTAATATTGATCTGTATTTGTTCGAAGGCCAAGAAAATAATATATCTAATGCAGACTCATCTACAAATATGAGTACTCATTGAGCAATCTTGACCAACTTAAAAAATCAATGAGGCTTAAATTACAGATCCCAAAAAAGTATAATGTGACTATAAGTTGCACATTGCGCCAATGAGCCTGGAATATACTTTGTCCAGATTCAATAAACTTCAAAGCTTTTGATGTATACCTTGTTAGGAGATGCTGAGACTCTATTTAGGAATTCAAAGTCAATAGGGATTTATGAGTAATGTCTGCTGATATTTATGGTAGAGACCAGGCAGAGAATTATTCATTGTTTTACTACTGTGTCTATCAAAACTATTCATGAACTTTCATAATATTTTATTCAACTGAATCCTAACCTATTGGGTGTTAATATAAATTGTAGTTTAGAACAACTGCTGCATTAGTAATAAGCATTTTAATGCACAGAAATAGATAAAAACTTTCTGAGAATTTATACTGGAAGGTCATTACATGAGACAAACTTATAGGAAAGTCATTTTTGATATTTCTACTTCTTTTTTTCATACATATGTTTGTATGTTTCTTCCATGCCACTCTCAGCAGTAGGCGAGGTCAAGTACATGACAATTTAGGTTCTTCAGCTGTGGAAAGATGAAAGCTTACCCTACTCATGCTCCCACAAAGGACCTTGGAGAGTGAGGGAGGTGGGTTGTTGCCAGTGTGGATGTTAAAGGGTTGCAAAAAAATGAAGTTATTTTATGAAACTTTTGTGTAGCAATTCCTAGCTTTCCCTCTGCTTCTCCATGATGTGACTGCTTATTATTTTTAACTAAAAATAATTTTCATACAATATATTCTGATAATGGTTTACCCTACCCCCATCTCTTCCTAGATAATTCTCTACCTCCTCATCCTCACAACTCCATGTTTTTTCCTTGTCTCTCTCTCTCTCTCTTTAGACAAAAACAGGCCAACAACAAGAACAAGATAATATAAAAAATAAGAAAAAGACTGCATACACACACACACACCAAAGCCCAAACCAATAAAAACATAAAATACAAGGGCTTTATATTGCTTTCATTTGTTTTATTAATGATAAATATTTTGAACAATATATTAAGAATATAGTTTCTGCTCCCCAACTATTCTCAGTTACTCCTTACCTCCTGTGGGGCTTTAAATAATTATAACCCCAAAGATTATGTGTTTGAATGCTTGGCGTAGAGAATGGTATCATTAAAAGTCATGGCCTTTTTGGAGCACAGGTGGCCTTGTTAGAGGAAGTGTGTCACTGTGGAGGAGCTTTGGCATCTCATACATGTTCAAGCAATGCTCAATGAGACAGTTTATTTTCAGTTGCCAGAAGATCAAGATGTAGAACACATATCTCCTTTTGTGTGCACAATGTCTGCCTGCATGACACTCTGTCCAACCATTATGATAATGGACTAAACCTCTGAAACTGTAAGCCAGAACCAATTAAATAATTTCCTCTGTAAGAGTTGTCAAGGTCATGGTGTCTCTTCACAATGATAAAAACCCTAAGACAAATGCTAACACTTTCTCTCTCTTATTACAAAATAAACAGATATCTAGTTAAAAACAGTAAGCTAAAATATAAAAAAAACAGAAAGAGATAAACCTGAATAGGGCAAAAACCAAACAAACAAATAAACAAAAGAGCAAAATTAATAGTACAACACATAGTTGCAGAGAGACATATCTTTGCACTTCGGGGAGCCCATTGGAACACTAAACCAGAAGCCATGAAATGTATGTAAAAGACCAATAAGGTCAAAAATGAAAAATTACTGAATAAACATCATGAGACAAAGAACCTCCATGTGTTTATTTTCTTCTGGCCTTTCACTGTTGGGCAAAATACCTGGCCTCTTTAGCGGTTTTTGTCCCCAATGAGACTTTTGGTTGAGAAACTGATTTTTCTTTTCAATTGGTTATCAGTTGCAGACAGCTTCTGGTTTAGGTATAGAGAAATGTGTCTACTTTTCCTTTAAGAGACAGGTGCTCTTCATGCTGCCATAGACACTAGGAGTATGTGTGTGTGTGTCCTTCATTCCCTCTGTCTTTTACAATCTGTTTCCCCTTCTCTGAGCCTTTAGGAGAGGGATTTGGTGGAGATATATCACTGAAGAATGAGTATTGCAGGGTCTCTTACTCTCGGAACATTTGTCTGGTTGTTGATCTCTGTATTTGTCCTCATCTACTGCAGTAGAAAGCTTCTCTTATGATGGATGAGAATGACATTGATCTATGAGTATGGCTAAAAGTTGTTAGGAGTCATTTTATCAGTATTTTCCTTTAGCACAACAGTAATATTTGATCTTCCACTAGGTCCCTGACCTATCTGGTCTCAAATTCTTGACTACTCAAGCACTTTCAGGAGTGGAGTTCTATGCCCTGGAGTGGGCCTTAAATACAACCAGATATTGGGTGGTTAATGACACAAGTTTTGTTCCAGGACTGCACTAACTCATCCTACAGATCGTATTAGATCAAGGGACTTGTAGCTGTGTTTGTGTTAACCTTTATCCGTTGCTTCTGAGCAGAGTAGCAGAGTTTCCATTAACTTATGGACATCAGCCAATAAGAAGGAAGACTCTAGAGATAGGGGGAGGGCCTTGACCTTGCTTCAGAGTGATGTGCCAGACTCTGTTGACTCCCAATGGGAAGACGCACCTTCCCTGAGGAGTGGATGGGGAACAGAGTGAGGGAAAGGTGGGATAGCGGGAAGAGGGGAGGGAGTGGGAACTGGGATTGATATGTAAAATGAGAAAAATGTTTTACAATAACTATCTAAACAAATAAACAAATAAATAAACCTCAAAAAAAAAAAAAAAACCCAAAACCAAAAAAAGAATGAAGGCTCTAGGTAGACACCAGCTTGAATTCTCAAAGTTGAGTGAGTATTTTAGGTGCTGTTGTCAGTAACAATATTGTTTTTACCATCAGTTTGCGGAGAGCAAACAGTAGCCTTGGCAATAGCCTGGATTATTGGTGTGTTCCCATTGGACCACTGCGACAAGAGCTTTAACCAGATGTAACTCATTCTTGGCATTGGTGCTTCATTTAGTGATAAGAGATGTAAAGATGGGGATCTGTCTCTGCCAATATCAGATAATTTCATTCAAACACCTTCACATATATGCATGTATATATGAAACCTTATACTATTTTAAGTTTCCATATACTAATCATAGGACTCTGAGCTTCACCGGTATTTTCCTTTGTTCCCTACATTTGACCTTCTCTTCCCTCCCTTTCCCAATTTATCCTCCCAGTCAAGTCCCCCTTCATTCATAAATGTCTATTATATTTCTACGTCCCTCCTTCCCAGGCACTTACTCTACATCAAATCTATGTGGTTATGTGAATTGTATCTTTTTCATTGAAACCTTAGCAACAACCATCCCTTTTAACTGACATCAACATACAAGCAAATACACACCAGACTTGTCTTTCTGGAACAGGATTACCTGACTCACAATGATTTTTTTTTTTTTTTTAGTCTATCCACTTACATGTGACTTCCAAGATTTCATTTAGTGACTGAGCTATTGTATTAAAAAAAAAACACATTTTCTTTATCAATTTATCCATTCACAGACATCTAGGCTATTTCGAATTTCTGACTATTATGAGGAAAGCAGCAATGAACATAGTTGAGCATTGTCTCTGTGTCATAGGATGACTCTTTGGGTATATGCTCAGGAGTGCTATAGGTGGATTGTGATGGAGGTATTTTCCCAGATTCCTTAAAAACTGCCCCACCAATTTGCAGAGTAGTTGTACAGTTTTCATCCTTCCCAGCCATGGATTAATATTCCCCTTATTCCACAACTTAGCAAGCTTCAGCTGTAACTTGTTTTATTTATTTTGGCCATTCTGACTGGTATAGGATGAAATTTCAAAGTGGTTTTCATTTGCATTTCTCTATTGACTAAGGGTGTTGAACATCTGTTAAGTTGTTTCGTAGCCATTTTTGTTTCCTCTTTTGGGAATGTTCTTTTGAGGGCTATATCCCATTTTTTAATTGAGCTGTGTGTTTTCTTGATGTCCAGTTTCTTGAGTTCTTTTGATATGTATTATAGATATTAACCCTCTATTGGATATGTAGTTGCTAAAAATCAGTCCCATTCTTGGACCTACCACTTTATCTGAAAGATGGTGACGTTTTTCATACAGCAGCGTTTTAGTTCATAAAGTTCCATTTATTAATTTCTGTCTTTTAGTACCTGTCGTATCAGTATTTTGTTCTGAAAGTCTTTTCTTGTGCCAATGCGTTTGAGACTATTTCTCACTTTTTCCTCTCTCAGATGTAAGGAATATGACATTGTACTGATGTCTTTGATACAGTACATTCTCACTATGTAATCCTACCAATCCATTACCATGGGAGATCTATCTGCGTTTTTTTTTTTTTTTTAGGGGGGGGTACCAACTAGCTCCCAAATTATGACAATGAATACTTCTTATTAGTTATGAATGCTTGATATTTTCTTACCTCTTATTTTAATACTTCTTTTTGTTTCTGTTTTTCTTTGGGGTTTTTTACCTTCCATTCTGTGTGTCCTGCCTTTTTGCTGTCTCTGTGGTGGTTGGCAGCTGCCTGGCTTCTGGACTCTGGGGGTGTCCCTTTTTTCCTCCTTCATTCTATTCTCCTTCTCTCCACTTGAGCCTAAATTTTACCTCCTACTTATTCTCTCTGCCCACCAACTCCTACCTATATCTCTCTTACCTAGCTACTGGCTAATCAGTTTTTATTAGATCAATCAGGTGCCTTAGGCAGACAAGGTAAAACAAATGTAACACATCTTTATATCATTTAACAAAGGTAGCATAAACAAATGCAACACATCTCCACATAAAATAATTCTCTGCAACATCTTAGATTTCCTGGAGGCAAAAAAAAAAAAAGAAAAAAATGATTTTACATGACCTTGGCTACCAACCTTTGTTCATAAAGCACCAAGAGAGTGTGTGTAGCTTGATGGCATACACCTCTGAGTCAACTTTTCATCTGGTGTTCACAAGTAACTTGATGTTCACAGGCAATCTCATAATGCCAAACAATATACAAGCTACTATGGTTGCAATACCAAATAAAGGAGAAAAGGGGGATCAAGATGGAATGGCCTTTTTAAAATTGGTCCAGGATGTCTTCAACAGTATTAACTGCATCACAATCCAAATTTGCCTTATTAAATGCATAAAATCTAAGGACTCATTAGCATCATGTCACAATCCTCTCAGATAACCTTTAACCTTTTCCATACTTTCATAGTGAACAGAAAAGTTCGCAAACATTAACTGGTAAATGCCATATTTCTAGTAAGAATATTAACAATGGGCACACAATTGGTTAAATTATATATAAATATAATTCTCATAACTTTGATCTAATCAAGGAAATGTTTTTGTTGTGGGTGAGGTATGAGTGTTTTCACACTTGAGACCACTGAAGTTGACAATTATCAAGAGTAGATATTTATGATTTCCATTATTTTGTTGTTGTGGTGGTGCTTGTTTATTCTGTCACTTGATACTCTGGTCTGTAATTATTTATTCCTTGTGTTTTCTTGGGGTTGGAACTTTTTTTCTATAGAGTCGTAGAGCTAGAGCTTCTAAAATCCAATGTATTGCTGCTAGCAATATGCAAAGATATGTTAGTTGCTCTAGTACATGAATACTAAAAACCAGCATTAAAATCTTTATATCACTCCTCATATACTGAAGATGCATTTAGTCACATGCCTGTGCTGCAACTAACTTTGCAAGAAGCTGCTGTTGCAGTACCTGGCATGCAGCAGGACCACTGAGCCATGGAGCACACAGCTGCAGCCCTTCCAAAGGCAAGCAGGCAACAGCAGGCTAAAGTCTTTGGGAGCTGCCATCCTGCACTGTTCAGTCCCAGAAATGCATGCCTATAGGAAAAAACAGCTAAGGACACCATCTTCCAACAAAAAACTTTTGACTGGAAGAAACTGGAAAATATTTGTCATAAATATAAAAATGATTCTTGGGGATTTCTTCTGCTTAATTTTTGGGTCAAATTGATAATCATTTTCCAGCTTGTCAATTGTTGCAGCTTGAAGGGTGTTATTTCCATTTTCTTGTATCTGCTGAGGTTTACTTTGTGTGCAAGAGTGCCATCAATTTTGGAGAAAATCCTCTGAGATGCTGAGAAGGTATATTCTTTTCTATTTGGGTTGAATGTTAGGTAAATATCTATTAGCTCCACTTGGTTTATAACATCAGTTACCCCCAGCATTTCTGTTTATTTTCTGTCTTGTTGACCTGACTATTGGAGAGATTAGGGTATTGAGGTCACCAACTGTCATTGTGTGAGAGTCAATATGTGAAATAAACAGTAGCAGTGTTTGGGACATAGACGTTAAGAATTGAAAAGTTCTATTAATGGATTTTTCCTTTATAAGCACTAAGTGACTTTCCCTGTCTCTTCAGATTAGTTTTGCAGATACTAAAAATGTAACCATGACATGTTTTTTCTATCCATTTACTTAGAATATCATTTTCTGTTCTTTTTTCCTGAGGTCCTATCTATCCTTGTTGCTAAAGTGCATTTTATCATTGCAGCAGAAGGACGGATCCTGTTTTGGAATCCAATTTGTTAGTCTGTGTCTTTTTTACTGGGGAATTGAGAGCGCTGAAGTTGACAATTATCAAGAGCTGTTATTTATGATTCCAATTATTTTGTTTTTGTGGTGGTGGTTGTTTTTTCTGTCATTTGATTTTCTGGTCTGTAATTATTTATATCTTGTATTTTCTTGACGTTGAAGTTTTTCTTCTGTACGGCTAAAGAGCTGGATTTTCTATAGAGTTGGATTTGTAGATAGATATGGTTTAAATTTGTATTTAACATAGATTTTCATTCTCCATTGATTGTGATTGAAAGTTTTCTAGATACAGTATTCTGCGATGTAATCTGTGGTCTTGCAGATTTTGTGGAATACCCATTTAGGCCCTTGTGAGTTTTAGAGTCTCCACTGAAAAGCTGGGTGTTATTTCATAACTCTGCTTTCTTATTACTTCTTTTTGGTCTTCTTCCCTTTTGATTTTAGTCTCAATCCTTTCTTCTGTACATTTAGTGGTTAGTTTATTATATATGTGTCTTATGAATATCTCTTCTCGTGCATTCTATGTGGTGTTCAGTATGCTTCTTGTACCTTGATAGAACTCTTCTTCTTTAGGTTAGGAAATTTTTCTTCTATGATTTTAAATATCTTCTGTGACTTTGATCTTTTTCTTTTCCTTCCTCTATTCCTAAAATTCTTACATTTAGTGTTTTCAGTGTCCCAGGCTTCCTGGATGGTTTTTGCTAGGATTTCTTTTATATAGATAATGCTTAAATTTGATTTTACATTTTTTCTTATTTCCTCCATTTATGGTAATTGAAACCTTCGCTGAGTATATTATTTTTGAGATGGCATCTGTGGTCTCTTAGAGTCTGCAGCACATTTGTCTAGAAATTTGGGACCTTTTAGTGTCTTCATTGAGAAATCAGCTGTTATTCTAATATGTCTACATTTGTATGTTTCTTGGTTTTTTCCCCTTACAATTTTAAATATTCTTTCTTTGTTCTATCCTAGAGAAACTAGACAACAATGAGGACCCTAAGAGAGACATACATGGATCTAATCTACATCGGAAGTAGAAAAAGACAAGATCTCCTGAGTAAAATGGGAGCCTGGGGACCATGGCAGAGGGTTGAAGGGAGGGGGGGGGAGTGGAAGGGAGAGAAGCTGAGAAAAATGTATAGCCCAATAAAATCAATTTTTAAAAAAAAGAAGGAAAAAAGAAGAAGTCATGTGACAGGGTACCTAGGGCTCAAACCCTAATTCTTTGGGGATTCCTTTGCTTCCTTTTTTGGCAGTTTATATATTTCCAGGGGTAACATTTTTTTGGCAACACAAAAGTATTATCTTTCAATTATTTTTTTTTAAAATAAACTAACTATACCTTAGTGTGATTGGATACATATAACTGTATTCACTGTTCTCTTTATATATAAATTTCAGGTTTAAGTATAATTATTTTTAGATAACAAAGGACATTAACTTTGAATTTCAGTCTGCCTTTTGAAAGTAGTTATTAAATTTAAATCAGGATTTTTCTTTTATCTTCCCAGCAGAATAAAAGCATCCAACTAAGGAATCCAGAGACCACTGGACAAGTGAAACATCTGAAGAAAAACAATGAATTAGCAAGAGAAAATATGCAAAAAAACAAAACAAAACAAAACAAAACAAAAAAAAAAAACGTTAATTGGCCAAGTGGTATCACCCACTTCAAGTTGACTGGCCTGAAATCCCAGTTTGGAGTCCTAGATGAGCGTCAGCATCCATGTCACCATCTTGTCCCAACTTCTGCCCCTTCCTGCCTGACCAGGACAAGATGTGGGCCAGGGATGGTACACCCAGTACACCCAGGTAATAACTCTCTTCTTTCTTCCCACTATGAGACTAGCCTGCTCATGGAGGATTTCCAAATATTTTTTTATTTGTTTTATTTATTTTTTATTTTTTGGCTGATCTCTATAGATAAAAGAGGCAATTGTCTTTAAGTGTTCCCAATTCAATGAAAAATTAAAGCTGGCTTTGGATTTGGAAAGTGGTTCTCTCCTTCTCTAAATTGATGCCTGTTTGTTAAAGGAAAATCCAAGGAAAATCCAAAATCTCTGACTCCTATTAAAAGAGTCACATGGTATGAGACAGAGGAAAACAAAAAAATAAGGGACTCTTCTATTGTACTAACCTCATAATCTTTTGTTTTCCATTTGATTCTCTAGGACTTTTCTAATGATATAAATATCTCAAAATCTATAAGAATACTATGTATATATAAACTTTCTGAGGTATTCCAAGAAGGTGATGGTACCCTGCAACAATGAATGCACCTGGATGTGGTAACACTCAGCAGTCAGAGAAACTACCACACACTTCTTCTGCCTCCAAATTCTGTGCAAGCACTGGGCACCTTTGGGTTGACTGCTGTGTTCTACCTAACCAGGACTGTCACAAGCTGACAAATACTATCCAAAATTCCTCTTAAGACTACAAACTGTTGAGGACATTCAAATTACTGAGTTCATATGAGACTGACACGATGATTTTACAGAATTTTGAACTCAAAAATATCTAACTAATAGAGATCATAAATGGGAACAACCCAAATGTCCTTTAAAAGGTAAATTGTTAAGCAAAGTGTAGTTACATTGTTCCACTACATCATGGACTGATACTCAGCAATAAAAAGGAGCAAACCATTGACAAGTTCAATGACTTGTGTGTATTTCAAAGGCAATATGAAAATGCTCATATTAAAAATAGTCATAGCATATAAATTACAAGTATAGCCCATTCTTGGAATAATGAATTGTAGAAATGGAAAAGAGATCAGCCATTTGCCTATGTTTGAGACTTAGGGAGGGGTTAATGGTCATAACTCTAAAATATGGCATGGGTCGTTCCTTTATCTCACCTGAGGTTGTAGTAACAGGAAATCTACAAGTGTGATACATTTTATAGAACTAAGCACAAGTACAAATAAGTACTTAGAAAGCAGTTGACACCTAAATATTGGCATTCAAGATAATAATTATTTATGAAAAACATTTCTGTGGGCAACGTTGAAAATTTCAAAGATGTTTCTGTTCTACCTCTTATAAATGCCTATAATATACAGGGTTAGCTCAAATTTGGAAGTTCTGTTTTGAAAATGGATGTTTTTTTTTAATTTATTAGATTTTTAAAAAATACCAATCCAAGTTCCCCCTCCCTCCCCTCCTCCCATTCTCTCAACACATCCTTCCATGCCACCCCACATCTAATCCTCAGAGAGGGTCAGTCACATTGCCTTGTGGAAGATCTAAGGCCGTCCCTACAATATCTAGGCTGACCAAGATATATATCCAAAGAGAACAGGATCCCAAAAAGCCAGTACATGCAGGATGGATAAATCCTGGTGGCACTGCCAGTGGCCCCACAGTCCGCCCCAGCCATGCATCTGTCAACCACATTCAGAGGAACTAGTTTGGTCCTATGCTTGTTACGTTCCTGTCCCGCTGGAGTTGGTGAGCTCCCATTTAGCTTAGGCAAATTGTTTCAGTGGGTGAACCTGTTATGGTCTTGACCTCCTTGCTCATATTCTCATTCCTTCCACTCTTCAGCTGGACTTTGGGAGCTCAGTCCAGTGCTCCGAGTGGGTCTCTGCCTCTGCCTCCATCAGTTACTAGATGAAGGCACTATGGTGATATTTAATATAATTATCAGTCTAACTACAGGCCCACTCTTCTCTATTGCCCGGGGTCCTAGGTGGGTTCATCCTTTTGCATTCCTCGGAATTTCTCTAGAGCCATGTTTCTGCTAACCCTTTAATGGCTCCCTCAATCAAGATATCGAAATGGATGTTACTATATAGTCCTCCCTTGCCTGAACCTCACTGTGATCAGACTGGCCTCAAAGTTTCAAAGATCTGCTTGGCTATCCCAAGTGCTGAGATCAGGTGGTGTACCATGATACTGAGCTCAAAATTTAGAAAATTTAATCATTGAATGTATACAATATTACGAGATCCTATTGAAGAACATGCAGTTACCGGAAACATTTTGTAAAGATAATTTATACACCTCTAGAATGGAAAAGATACTTAAGTTCCATGTTAAAAAACTAGAAATAAGAAAAACCTGTGCTGTGCATTCACTGGGCTCTGTATTTCTCTATTCCAGATAGGAGAGCATGTAATTCTGAAGCATAAATAAAAGCATTCTGTGTAACTTGCAAACCGTTTTGTGTGATTTGGAATGATATAATGCTTGCAAGATAGGAGCCAAGCATAAGACAGCTCTGATACAAGACAAGCCTAAGGCAGTCCTTGATATTCTAATGAAGTAATCCTAAAGTGGGGCTGATATGTAAATGAACCAGGCCTAATCTCTGAACTCAGCACAAGCTAATGCTCTCTGGAATAATAGAAAAAATTGAAGGTTTGGAGGTTGCCCCTAGAATCAAACGGCTGAGGGGACGGACATTGTACCTCAAGTCTCTTCAGTGATACCCATAAGTAATAGGACTTTGAGACTGGTCACTATATGACTGGCTCCTGTGACTCTGAGTTTTAGCGCCACAGCTGAGTTTCCGCATGCCCATCTGTCAGTGCTAGCCGCTGGTCAATGCTGTCAAGGGTCTTCTGGGGTTTCCAACAGTGACATCCTACTTCCAACAGTGGCAGTCTTCGGACCTATCACAGGTGAAGGACCTCTTGGTGGATGCAGATTGCTACCAAACCTTTCTTACCTGAAATGATTTCTAGTGGAAGTCAGTAGCATATTCTGCAAATCATTCCCCCTTGATGAAATGTCTTTTTACATGAGACATCTGTAACTTTTATAATAGCCCGGAATTTTGAGGATTGTTTCTGTGAGTTAACTCAGCATATTCAAAAGCAAAGTTCATGTGGACATCCTAATTGTGGATCGCAGCCCACCTGCAGTTTTCTTTACAGTTTGTCTACCCTTAGTTTTGTTCTGGCTGGAGTTACGGAACTCTTTTGAGCTTCTGAGTACTACTTTGGTTCCTAGATCATTTTAAGATTACTTCACAGAAAGAAATAATGACGACAGCAGGAGACAGAAAATGGTCAAGTTGAACAGAGAAGCAAAGAAACAACTATAGACTTCATTTACTGAGAGCAAGAATTCTAGTGTGTTCTGTTTCTTGTCTCCTCATCTCTTATAGGAGTATGTCTGCCTACAGGCTATATGTAAGACTGTGACTTTAACTATGTCTAGACTCTGAAGCCTTCTGGTGAATATCTTTAGAATTAAACCTCTCTATATCTTCATGGTGAAAATGATTTATACTTATTCCCTAATTTCATCCATCTCATCAATGATTTTGGGATTACATCATTGATCTGGAAATAGTACAGTAACTTTATTCAACGTGCTAGAGGTCAATTAAGGAAAACCTCTTTCTCTTAGACCGCTTGGTGTATCTGAGTTTTTTATTTTTTATTTGTTGTTGTTGTTGTTTTTCCCCTGGAGGTTTGCGAACACAGAGGACCAGTACCTATTTTATGGGTGAGTTTTTCAAGGTAAGCAAGCGTGGAATTTTCTTGTCTGACTAAAACATGCAAACAGTTGCCTGCACAGGAAGAATGCTTCTGTATTCTCTGACTTGTCAAAGCAAGACCACCTAATTGCTCACTGGAGGTATATATAGCATAGATATATTAGTGAATCAACAGAAACTATATCCAACACTGACATTCAGCAGATAAAAGAGCAATCAGTCAAAAATAGAAATGTATGTGATTGGTTCAACAAGGTACAGCTGGAATATGCCCCACTGACTTGGGTGTCTCTCAAACTTTATCAGACTCCACCAGATAACTGGCAATTATCTGGTGGTTAATTTTGTTTGTCAGCTTGGCTTCATCTGGAATCAACTAAAATCTTATGAGGGATTTCTTAGATTATTTGAATAAGAAAACCACACCTTCAATCTGGGTCACAACCTCTGATGGGAGCCCAGATTAAATAAAGAATATGGAAAACGACACTGCTGCTGTTTTTTTTCTCCCTGTCTGCCCTTTCTCATTGTCAAATCCATGTGTCTTGTTGCTTTGGTTTTCCTCAATCACTATTAAAACCAACATTGGGATTCTAATAAAGACTGAAGACCAGAGGATCTCCAGGAATCTTACAAGTCTTCAGTGCCAGACTTGGTGGGACTATTGAGATGTCCAGACTATCAGATGGGACAGCTGCCACATTAGTTTCTACAATATCTCCATGAATCCCCTCTTTCCAGACTGCAAGAACCACATCCTGTAAGGCAATACGATAAGTTCCCCTTTTACTACTATTAATATATACATATATATTATTTCTTATCCTAAAAGTTCTATTCCTTTACAGAAAAGTTTCACAATTCTAGATGTTTGCTACTCACATTTTTACCTGGAGATATATTGCACAGCTAGATGATTTTGCTTGTCAAAAGCATCCCACCATGAACACAGTGAAGCATAAGACATTCAGGATACACAGAAGGCTTTAACTGAAAGATACATTTCAATAGTGTAGGAAACATTAAGTAATAGTCTTTTCTGCCAAATTCTGTAAAAGTTCCACAACAAAGAATTCAAATCTTTTTATCTCTCCCATCTTGTAAGATTCTTATGCAAATCATTTTAGCTCCCTCAGCTAGTAAAACCTTTATGCAACTTTTTAAATCTTTCCTTCCAGTAAAACATTTGCTTTCTTACAACTTTACTGAATTCCAGGAACTTGATGACCTGGAGCTATGATCTGCTTTTCTTTTTCGTGAGTTCTCTTCTTTCCAATTCTTTAAAAACTAGCCAATCTGGACGAAAAGCTGTGAGATTAGACCCTAGGCAATTGGGAAAATAAAGAGTCAACACTTGTTAAAGATAACCTGTGAGCCCTTCTCATCTGGGGGAGTTTGATTTGCTGTTTCTGTGAGTAGCATACCTTCTTTATCAAGAATAAAATTTTCCCCACTATGGAGACAGTTTAATTGGATAGGTGATCTCTTTCTTTGCCACCTCGAAATTATTTGTAACAACAGAGACTTTATTCTTCTAGAGACCACATTGGATAACATGATAGAAAAAGTTTGTCATCAAATTAACATTATTGAAGAATCAGCCAAATTATGAGAAACAGTACTGGAATGTCTCAGCCAAATTATGAGAAACAGTACTGGATTAGTTCAGCTTCTCTCTACTAGTGCACATGATGAAAACGGACACTTTCTACATTTCTTCCAATAATGTTTTGATTTCTATTAACATCTCTACTTTATACACTTTAAAACCAAACCAAAGTGATTTATGTTTTGAAGATAAATCTATAACAATAACATATGTGGAGAACCTAAATTATCATCAAATTCTTCTTACAGCAACTTGTTTTTTTGTATTCTAAGGTAAGTCTTACTGGCATAAGACAGAAGACAAAAATCTATTAATAATGATCATATAAGCATTTTTGTTTTTATTAAGAAAAACAATGATTTGCTAGTATTCTGTTTCAGGAAATTCACTGAGATTATTCATTTTGACCAAGAAAAGAAATCAATTTTTCCATTTGCTTAGAATATTCACAGAAATAGCAACGCAATATTTTTTCAAGTGACTTACTGTAGATTGATTAATGTGTCTATATATTGCTAAAGGATATTATCATTTCAAGATGTGTTTTTCTGATGATATAGTTAAAAGCAAACCGTGTGGTTAGCACTACCAATCCACACTCTTACAGATATGGGAATTATATATTTTGGTCCATCAACATGTCTCCTTTACATTATTCAGCACAAAGCTTTGTGAAATAAGAATCCTGGGAATATAAGAAGATAAAGGAAAAAAGGTACAAATAACAGCTTCATAAACTGAGAAATGTACATAAATAAATCATGTATATGTGGGCAGTTTGCTTAGCTGGCAAGAAACAAAATATGGAAAATCTGCTTGTTAAACAATAACTACAGAGTGTGCTTTTATGATGGTTTTCACCACAGTAATTCATATTAGAGATAGAAGCAGTTGCATGTTAAATAAAATCATTGAGCATTGCTCCCTGAGCATTGCAAAGAGCTGACTTATGTTGTTTTTAGATGCCTCCCATTACAAAGTAAATATTCCTTCGATGCAACGCGTTTCGGAGACTCTAATAAAGACAAACGGTAAATAAAGTCACAAGGCGATTTCAGACATTTTTATTAGGAGATTGTTGAAAAGAAAAAGAAAATTAAATACAATAACAGTAAACGTGGTTCTCACATTGAAACCAGGCTCAAATAACTAGGCTACCATAGAAAAATTTCCAATTCTTGCATTATGATGTAAAAACAGATTTTTGTACAGATTTTGTACAACAAAATTCGTAATAACCTTTTATCATTTTTAGAAAACTTTAAATATATAGATAAAAATAGACAATTTTCATAGGTCCTACATGAAGATGAGTATGTTCTGTTCCAAGGGCTTGCATAGAGCGCAAATATGGTTATAATATAGAACAACTAGACGCTAATATTTGTAAGATTACAAAGGCATGGAGACCATAAAATGGACACAATTTTACTCGCTTACACCAAAACACAAGTTTCTAAACAAACCTGTTTAACTAAAAAGGGGAAAATTAAGTTACAAACTTACAATAACATTGTGTGAATTGTATTATTTACAACAGGTTAATAAGAGTCTCAACATACAGCGGACAGCATTTTTTTTTCAGTTCTAATATTTTCTTTCTGTTGAACCAAACACTAAAGCATTCTCAGAGGTCTTTCACGTATGCATTTCAAAATGATGAACCCCACTTAACAGGTGACTCCACACCAGGAGCGGAGCAGTGACCAACTCGGCTGCCTATGTACATTGTAGGCTTAAAAAAAAGTCTGCTAATGTATGACTCCAAATCTTGACGCAGGTCCATCCAATTTTAAGTGTTGTAACTTTTGAAAGACTGTGTGTAAGGAAAAACAAACAAAATATACCTGTAAGTAGGAAAAGACTCTCTCTTCCTCAAATAACAAAACATGATCATGGAAGAATTATGCTCAGCAAACCAAGTTTCTAGAAAGCAGTTACTAACAACATTTTAAATTAAAGTATCACTCCCTTTTAAAGCAAGCTAAAAGAAGAACTGTACATATAACCTTTTGCTGTATTAAAAATGGACTTAACCAGTTAATAGCAAGTTACAGCCAAGAATTAGTTATGTTTCAGAACTGCAAGGAAGACCTAAAAAGTACAGGAGCTTAGTGACACAGTATCCATAATGGGAAAATTTTTCTTATCCAAATAATGATTACCCAATCAGAACTATCTTTACACATTGAAACTAGCTTCCTTAGACTTATTACTTTGTTGCTTTATGGCAATAAAATGTTATTATATAAAATTTTAGGATGGCAGAGAAAATCATAAAATGGACAGCAACTGCAATGATTCATGTAAGTCTTTAAAAGTGTCACTCCTATTATGTAAAAACAAAGGGAACGTCAGAGTGTAATAGCACTGTTTGCAGCTTTACTTCCAGTTATATGCACAAATATGAAAACACATACTGTAACTTTCAAAAAGACAGTAAAAATAACACATAGCCACCCTTCCCTCTGAACAGGGCGGGAAGCACGGCACAGTTTAACTTCATCACTCAGGGCTACGTGGTATTGGACCAATACACCAAGGGCTTGTTAAATTTTGTTTTTCAGCAACATTAACATATTATGACATTAACATATAAAAATAACTCTGGTGTTTTGATTTACTGGTCAGTCACAACTCCTCCTCTGTAGTGCAGTTTGGGGCACTCACTAGGGATTAATATACAAATAAAAGTGACTGACACAGAGTTCTGATGTCACCAGATTCTTAAGATCTCACTCATTAATACTGTGACTCCAGACAAATATTTACATGCCTGCATGCGTTAAAACCAGAAAGACATCTTTCTGACCCACAGGGTGACAAAACATATTTTCTAAAATTTTCATTGCCTAAACGCTAGTATACTACTGCATACATAATACCTTCCTGTGAGTTTTATGTTTATATACTGTACATGTGACCAACAGTTTGAGTAAGAAGCAATGTTATTATTTGTAATCCTATATACCACTACCAGTTTGGAATGAAAACATGTTATATTTATTTATATATATATATTTATTTTTTTTATCTTTAAGAAAAAGAGACCATCAGGGAAACCTTTTGGCTTATGTTTCAGATATGCAAAATGTAATTCCATTGAGTTGTTAACACACATTTGTTGGTCTTTCAGAAAGTATATGAAAAAAGTCTTCAGGAGAAAATCCACAATTACGGAGTTTAAAATCGAACGTAACAGAATACTTTCACTTCTCTCATTCCCCACCAGCATCCTCGATGCCCCTTACAGGTTCATCCCGTATATTCTTGCTGGTTTCTGTGAGACACAGGTCTATAAGTCTGGGTGAACACTGCAACAGTCTGCTGATGCGCTCAGTTACAGAATGTTCAGAAGAGGAGAAATGGTTCATTCCATTAAGAAGAAAAAGAAAACAAATCAAAGCTAGGTGTTCTTAAGACCCATTGTTATCTCTGTCTACAGGTGTCCAGCAGCACAGCTGAGTTATTGACTGTAGGAAGGTTGAGATGTGTACATTTATAAACATTCTCAGTCTCCGGTATGAGTCACAGGTCGAAAAGCAATGGCGGAAACTTTTTCTGCTTTTGTGGAATACTTAAATGTTAAAGAGCACTAACACACAAAATAGAAGAAGTTCCTTTCTATAGACTTTTTTTTGTTGTTGTTTTCCTGAACTTTCCAGCGATGAATGTCTGACTCCAGAGTTCTCTATGAAAGGATGGATTTCTTCAACAGGAAAGATTCAGTACATGACGGTAGTTTTCAAATACAGTCTTCCATCTAAAACAAATGATAAAAATAATTAATGGCATGGCACTTTAGGGACCAATGTGGATATAAGAAATACAAAATTAGGTGTGAAATTCTGGCTTTTATCTTACTTTCATTTGCTTAGGATGTAACAGTTTTCACATATTCTCAAAATTAATTTCATAATGACATGTGTTCGTAGGATCAAGGAGGGTACAAACGTCTTAGTTCTCATAAATATATATTTGCTCCAATGATATCAGTTCCAGACCACTCAGAAAATAGATAAGGGTTTGTGTGTATGTGCATTACTGATATGCAAAGCTAGTGACTTTCTGTTGAATGACAATTACTTCCACCAAGATTGCAGAAACAAATTTTCTGGGAATGCACTCAGGTGTGTCTCCATCGCAAAAGCCAGATCCCTCTCACTCTCCAGCAGTGTTGATGTAGTCTAGGTGATGTGGCCATTGTGCACTTGTGCTCCTCCTTATTTGAGGACCACCACCACTATTTTAGGGTCACCAATAAAGCAGAGCCTTTCTTCACTGCACTGAGATAAACTGAACAAATAAACAGCATGGTTTTGTGGGAAATAAAAAGGAATGAAAACTTGGACATATTGTATAAACTATTTGAATGAAGTAGAAATAAGAAAGGGGTAATTAATTATCCAATACAAAACACACACAAAACGTCAGTCCATTTTTCAAATGTTTTACACTCTAACCTGTCCCCTCTGCATTTGATCTAACCTTCAGATGTATATAAAATACAATTTCCCAGCTAAATGCTTGGAAAAATCCAATGCTTGTAAAAATTATTTTCAAACTTTGAAAAATAAATATCAACATAGATATTTACAAGGAAATAGAAACAGCCCAGAATAGGATTCAGAAAACAGAAAAGCATTTACACATCTCCCTTACGTGTTGTTGTACAATCTACAGCAAATATCGATAGTGAATTCTACAAAACTTCTGTCAATGGTAAAGCAATTTTTACTTCTGAGAAACAATGATTTGACAAAATTTCACTTTCTTGTCACATTTTAGATTATCATAATTTGCGGGAATATAATATCACTTCCATGGAGGCATAAAACTTCATGATCCTGATGGCCCCACTCTGCAGTAAGCAAAGCTTCACTCTGTCTTGATATAATCAATCTTTTCTCCTTAGTAGGCTGAGAAGTTAGTATTCTCTCCCTTCCATTAACTCTCCAGCTCCTTCTTGCTAAAATTCTTTACTTTTAAACATGTCCAGCTTTTGTTCGCCAGTCCATGTACCCTAAAAATTGATTGTGAACCTCCAAACTGGTAAGTCCAATGAAAGAAACAGCCATTTCACTGTTCTGGCTAATATTAGAAGCAGAATGATTTATTAAAATGCTTGCCTTAAATGTTTTGAGATGACAAATGTTAACCTTCCTAGAATACTTAAAACATGTTTATAATATGTATTTTGTGTGGGGGGGGTTATGGGTGTGTGTTTGTGTGTACAGCCTACCATGCATATGTATATGTGGTGGTGGGATGTCAGTGGACAAAATGCCAGCATCAGGTTTCTCCCTCCATCATCTGTATTTAGCAAAATGAGTTCAGATAATCAGGCAAGTGCCCTTATATGAGGAGTCATCTCACCAAGCCAAATGTTAAACTTTTGAAGAAACAATATGTGTTAAAGGTAATTAGTATATTGCCTATTTTCACCATATTTCATTCCCACACCCATGACTAGATAGCCTTCTACAAGTACCACACCAAAATTCTTTATATTATCTCTATGTGTTTCTGTGTGCTATAGTCTCAGAAAAAAAAATCTTCTTGATGCTGAGTAAATTTTACCAAAGTATTATGAGACATGAAATCCAAATCAATAAAAGCTTCCATCTCAAGGAAATCATAACAGTTCTTATTAACAGTAGAACCAACATTTCCCAAGTACATATTGTGCTAAAGATACATTAAAGTTTATTAAGTGAGCTGACCAGAGAACACAGGAGTCATGGGCGTTGTACCAACAGTCAGGGAATTGCATAGCACCAACCTAGGCCGTCTGCATGTGTATGACAATTGTGTAGCTTAGTTTTTCAATAAGGCTTCTAAACAGTGAGAGCAGGACTTCTCCCTGGTGCTTAACTGGCTTGTGGTTAAACTGTTCATCACACTAGTTTACCCAGCTCTGACTCACCTTAATGTCAGGAGCTCGGTCACACCTCAACTTATTGTGCCATGCTTTGGGCAAGCCCATGGGAGGCCCCTTCCTTACTGAATGGAGATGGAGGAGAAGGTGAGGGGATTGGAGGGGAAGAGAGAAGGGAATCTGGGTGGTATGTAAAATAAATGAAAAAAGTTATTTAAATTTTAAAAAAGAAAAAATAACAAAGGTTATTAAGTCTGGAGATGGAAGGCAGAGTAGGATAGCAGAGAGGGTTACTTAGCAAAACTGACATTAATGGCCATATGGAAACATAATCTCTCTCTCTCTTTCACACGCACACACATGAACAGAGAGAGAGAGAGAGAGAGAGAGAGAGAGAGAGAGAGAGAGAGAGAGGAGATTTTAATTTTCCTACAAGAGAGATAATGTTCTTCTTAGAAGTCAGGAGTAGACAAATTAAAATTCCGTTGTCATATCTGGGAACTTCCTCATGTTCTGTTGGTCAAGGTTGTCCTGAGATCCCCTGAACGATGTTGGCTATCGTTATTCTTCTTGGTTGCCCACCATATTCTCAGGGTAAGACCCTATTGCTTCACACACCCCATGCTTCACAGACTGCATAGCAAAATTAAGTTGACCCTGATCAGAAACTTCCTTCATAATAGTGGCAGGTCAATGCAGGAAGCTAGGGGGAATAAAAGTTGTCATGACCTGCGTGGGAAAGTATTCTATGAATGTAACAACAGAGGAAAAAATATATGGGGCTTAAAAACTGCTTTCTGATTTTATTTAGAAACTGTTCCACAGGAGGAAGTATATCTTTGATAATGTAAAACCGACCAAGAACTCATGGCTTGTCAGCTCTGAGAATAAACTTAACTGATGCTATTTTGGCAAATGCACATAGCATCAAACTGTCTTCTAAACTCATGCTTCTAGACCCAGAGATTAGTGATGCTCTCGGATTTTATCAAAATTACTTGCCAAAATAGTCAGTGTTTAATACCAAAACACACAACTGGGGAAAGTGCTGATAATATGTGTCTGTGACATTTACAACACCTTGTAACTCTCCAAGAACCATCTGGACGATCAAACAGAACAGTTTTAAAAGCTAAGTGTGAGTGGAGGACCAAATCGTCTTCTTAACATAAAAGCAACACTCAGCTAACGAACTCAGAGCAGCTGTGATTGGTTGTTCACGATCTGCATAAGCACAGAGTCAGGAGGGCATCAAAAGTCTCCCATCCCACTAGGAGATACTGAGAGTTAAAGGCTTCGGGGGAAGGAGATAAAGTTTTTATTATTTTTTTTTATAACACCTGGTAGGCAGCCTCTGCTCTAGTGTATGACCCCACACCCATGATAATATTAACACAGATAGGACTTGGTATGTTATTTAAAAACCGTGGAAGATAGGGATTTGGGAGTCATTTGGGGATCTGGGGTTGGACTTAGGATGAGTTAGGGCAGGAGTGAGGATGAGTATGAGAAAAATACATTTTATGGACAAAATGAAATTCTAAAGAATTGATAAAAGTATTAAGTCTCTACTGCTGTGTATCTCAAAAACAAAGGATTCTTACTCTTTTGCCTAAATAAGGATCGAATGCTTGAGGAAACTAGAGCCTCAGACATTCTCACAGGAAAACAAATGGCAGTGCCGTGAACTGGAACACAAAGTCTGTGTCCCCTCCAGTATGCATTGTTTCCTTAACTAAATATTGGGATAAATTCAGAGCATCCGACGTGCACTCACTGTTCTTGTGTCATCCTTGCTGCTCTGCTCCAAGGGCAGGGCCTTCCCCTTAGTCTGCACATCTGGTAATCAAAACTGGAGTTCTCAGATTCTGGTTGGAATTTTTAAAAAGCCCTGGTTTTCCTTTGACACAATGAATATTTGCTTTGGTATGGGAGGTTGATATGACAGGAAAAATCATCAGGCTAAACTTTGTGCATGGGAGTATTTAATTAAAAAGTCTGTTCTAATTAAAAGCTTTTGGGAGTAGGGATGGAGTGAAACTATTTAAATTACAAATTCCTAATAGTTTCAAAGTTCATTGTGATTTGATACTTCCAGCCATAATTTGGTACACGATAGTGTCTTGATCACTGAATAGTTCATCACAGGTGTGAATTTTTGTATGCTGCTTATTATGATGCAGATTTAGATCTACAGATAACAAGATGAAGAAATGTTTTAAATATCACCACAGAACAGGAGCTTAATTAAGGTCTTCTTTCATTTTTTTGTTCTGAAATTGAACTCAGAGCCTTGAAAAACTAGTCAAGCTTTCTAACCATCTTACATTAAATACACATTCAGTATGATCTGAGAATTTAATATTAATGTTGAAAATCACACAATTAGACTCAAGTTTATGGGCTTTATAGAATATTTGCTTTAATGAAAAAGACAAGAGAAATGGGGAATATGTCATACAAATTCTACCTTTGTCTTGTGCTCACAAAGTAAGTTTAAATTTTCGGCTTCAAGTTTTGTCCTGTACTTTTATTTGAAGTTATTGATAATGTCTAATGAAAACTACCTCTTATTCCACATGTAAAAAGTATATCTTGAATAAAAATAAGTTTTAAAAAGTCAGTGAGGTAGGATTAGCCACATTATTTAACATAATTTTATAACAAGATAACATGCAAATGACAACAATTTCAAATTGCCTTATCGGGTTTTACCAAGAGTATCATTCCCAACTGGGTGGATATCAGTACAAGGAAAAAACGCTGTTGCAAAATATCACACAACGTAGGGATGAATGTGTATCTTAGTTTTGAATAGAAATCCCTGACAAGCATCTACAAGGAACTCTTACCTATGTTTTGCATAAAGGTTTTTAAAACTGTACATCCTACAAGGAAGGAAATTTATTAAAAACAGAACCTATGTATTCAAAACCCACATCCTGACACCTGCAGTCTAATGAAGGTTGCAGTTTCCACAAAACTGTTGTATGCAAACACTCTTTACTACTGTAGAAGGGAGAAGAATATTAACATGGGAGAAAGTAAACATGTAAAATCCTATATCTAGAAGGTTTAATATTTGCCTAAAGAATATGAGGTTAATATATAATGTGTTAGCATGAGCCTTGTCTCAACATAATGTCTTAATCATGTGAAGCAAAGGAAATCAAAACAAGCGATGAAAACAAATGTTAATGATTCATGTGATATTTGATAAGACAACGAAAGGAAGTCAAAATAAAAGCAAACAAACAGGAACAGATGGGAAGGATCTTTGTCAAGTCATAACCCTTCTTCTAAAACCCCCAAAGGAAGAGGCTAATTAAAGAAAATATTGTTTCTTGTTTTTTCATAATTTTATATTTAGAGTAAGAACATTCTGCTACTGCTAAAGCAAAGAAGCAGAGACACAAAGTCTACATTGAACATGAGAAATATTTTAAGAGAGACCGATGTTCAGCACAAAGTAGTTTATAGGAGGATCATGAGTAAACATAATTTCTTCTCATGAAATGCAGATAACAACAGTGAAAGCGATTTCCAGATGTTTGAATACTAATATATCTGAGGTTATGCTCCAATATAATTAAAAAGTAAAATCTGAAAAATGTTGCTGCCATTTTTTAAGTTTTAAATTAAGGTTATAGCCAAAGAATCAGAAACTCATAGAATTGGATCACTTTTGAGGAGAACTAAACCTAAATCTTGTTTATATGCTTTTCACATGAGCAGGTGGTGCTATTCTAGTGACAGGGAATAGAAAGACGCTCACAGGTAACACATTATGTCTGTGTAATTTCAATAAACTGGTACAAGAAGTAGATAAAGCATTATCTAAGAGAATAATATGGTACACCTAGTTGAAATAAAAATAAATTGCATGTTTTATTACTAAGCCAGTTTGAAATAATGCATGAGGAAAACTACTTTATTATTTATTTTCAGGGAGTTTGGAGCATTAAAGCTAAGGTCTTGCACAATTTATCTGTTTGCCTATCCAACAGGAAACAGTCAGTTCTACTTTCCACACTAAAAAGCTCCTCCAGTGCACTCTACCATTGTGCTAACCCCTAGAAGGTCAAATGTAGCTCTTGATGGTGGTCAAGAGTGAAGATAAAAATTACCATCAAGAAAAGTATTCAAATAGTTTTTAGTTCTTTTCCAATAAGAAAAGACATAGGAGAGGACAAAGACTAAGTTAGAGAAGGCTATTAAAAGCTGAAGTTCATAGGCTGATAAGAAAATGACTCTTAAACAAAGAGAGTGAAGGAGAAATTGTTATTGCTAAAAAGGGACTCAACATAAGCATAAATAGCAAGGAGAAATTAAAATTTTGACAGTTTGATCCTCTAAAGTGGGTGGAATCAGACTTAGGAAACCTCATGGGGCAGGCTGATCTGATGTTAACCTCCTTTCTAATTGAGAAACTAAACAGGTACATTGGCAACAAATACTGAACTGGAAGATGTGTGGAGAAGAAATTTTAATGTCTGCACATGGAGATGTTAGACATAGAAAACTTGAAATTATTTACCCAACTCTACCCAGGGCAACATACCTTTCCATTACACTCAGTGTAAGTCCCAGTTCCACCTAAAGTCAGCTCATCTTTGAGAGGAAGCTCTGTGCCTGAACTGCATTCTCAGGCCTCTCTGTGGGCTAATAGGAATTTACTTCCGAAGGAAAGATAATCCTTCCTTACTAAAATTAGTTTATGAAATAGAGAAGAATCTCTCTGTGTAGTTCTGTGTAATCATAGATGTTCTTAGAGCAATATTGCCATAACAAAGCACAAATAATAATGATAATAACAATAACAAAATTCTCAATCTATTTGTATGTTCAGATGAGTCAATTCTACATTTGATGTTTACTATTTTAAGAAGACTCTGAAAAAGTATTATAGCATGAATGATTAGCCTGTACTCACAGAGACCAGATTTCCAATTCATATAAAACTCCATTAGAAACTAAGTATTATTATAACTTCAATCACAGGATTCAAACTGCTTTTGCTCTTAAACATCTTCACTACATTAATTAATGCAATACTTAAAATTACTGAATTTCTGGTTGGAATCTAATTAGAGTAAATCAAATGCATTAAGCTCACATATATTTCTATTACCTCAGTCATTGCTCATCACGTGAAAAGAGTTCAATAAAAATGTATGAAATCCAAACTGACAGCACAAAATAAAGGAAGACCAGCACTGTATATATGTAAAGGTCACACCCCAAAAGAATACAATTTAACATGTTCTTTTGTGTACATGGTGGCTAAGAGATAAAGATTTGAATCTAATGATGAAGAAGCATCAAATTCAAAATAAGAAACATTCTAGTAAAAATGGACCATATTCTCCACAGCTATCCATGCCATATGTTAATTATTAAGGCTGAGGAACTGTTCAAGATTAAAAAGACTGAAAAGAGTCTCTGCCTCTGTTTCCATCAGTTGCTGGATGAAGGTTCTATGGTGATATTTAAGATATTCATCAATCTGACTACAGGACGAGTCATGATCGGGTTCCCTCTCCTCTATTGCTTAGGGTCTTAGCTGGGGTTATTTTTGTGGATTCCTGATAATTTCTGTAGAGCCAGGTTTCTTGCTAACCCTATAATGACTATTCAATCAAGATATCTCTTTCCTTGCTCTCATCTCTGTCCTTCCTCCTTCTCGACTATTCCATTTTCTCAAGTTCTCCTTACCTCTCCCCTTACACCCTCCTTTCTCCCCCCACCCCATGCTTCCAATTTTGACAGGTGATCTTGACTGTTTGGATTTTCCAGGCAGATCTATATATGTTATTTTTAGGGTTCACCTTATTACTTAGGGTCTCTAGGATCATGAACTATAGGCTCAATGTCCTCTGTTTATGGCTAGTATCCACTTACGAGTGAGTATATACCGTATTCATCTTTTGGGTTCTGGGTTACCTCACTCAAGATAGTGTTTTCTAATTCCACCAGTTTTCATGCAAAATTCAAGATGTTATTGTTTTTTACATCTGAATAGTACTCTAATGTGTAAATATGCCACATTTTCTTTATACATTCTTCTGCATGGAACCACTGGCCTGAGCTCCCAAAGTCCAGTTGAAGAGTGGGAGGAATGAGAATATAAGCAAAGAGGTCAAGACCACGATGGGTTCACCCACTGAAACAGTCTACCTGAGATAATAAAAGCTGATTAATTCCAGCCAGACAGGTAAGGAACAAGCAAAGGACCAAACTAGTCCCTCTGATTGTGGTTGACAGTTTCATGGCTGGGGCAGACTGAGGGGCCACTGGCAATGGCACCAAGATTTATACCTACTGCATGTACTGGCTTTTTGGGAACCTATTCTCTTTGGATAGATACCTTGCTCAGCCTAGATATAGTAGGGAAGGCCTTGGAGCCTCCCCAAAGCAATGTGCCTTACCTTCTCTGAGGAGTGGATGGGGGTGGGGCGGGAGGGTAGGTGGAGAGAATGAGAGGAGGGGAGAGAAAGAGAACTTGGATTGGTAAGTATAATGAAAAAGATAGTTTGTTTTCTTTTTCTTTTTTTGAAATAAAAGACTGAAGAGAAATAGCAACCTACTATAAGATGTGACTCTAATTGGGATTCCTCAATGTAGGAATAAAATGCAATAAAGGACATTATTGAGTCAAATGACAAAGATAGAATTTGGATGTCAAACAAAGGTATTGTGTCAATGTAATGTATACAACCTGAAAAGCAGACTGTATCTGAATATTAACATCCAATTGGAAAATAGCACTCCCTGAAATCATGATAGACAAGTTTTGCAAGCAAAGAACTATAAGATATATCTTACTCTCAAATCGTTCAACACTATCAGATTAAAAAAATGATAAAACACAGATATTTAAAATATTAGTAATGTATGAAACTTTATACATGGCAATTTTCACAAGGTGTTAACATCCATTTGTAAGTTTGTATTTATAAGAGAATTTTTAATTTGTTTAAAAATTTATTTTTAACTGATACAGAAAACATTGTTAGGATCATAGGTAAAGTTCTGCACACATATTGCCTACTGTTTTTCTTTCAAAATGACTTAAACATACTCAGTATATGCATCCTCCAAAATTCTATCCATTATAGTGATAGTCAAATTTCCAGACTAGATTGATTCAATTAGAGAAAACTACATATCAGTAACACCAGCTCGTAATTAATAACCAGATGAAAACATATTTTTTCTACTACCACATACAATGTTTCACTTATATGGACAGTATCTCCATGTTAAATATTTTGTCTACTTAGTAATAACACTTCTCAAAATTCCTATTAAGCATTAGATAGAAAATAAATGGTTTGTGATGTTCTTAAAGTGTTCTTTAAAGAGAACTGTTTCATGTGTTAAGATGTGGACATATGCTAGATTCTGGTCTGTCCCATCATGTTGTAATGATCAAATTGTAATTGCAAAGTTTATGAAGTTTGCTTTCCTCTATTACTGGTTCTGTAGTTAGGACTGCATATGCCAATGTGTATTTGTTGTATAAAAATATCCCCTCTGATTAACTATGTTTGAAATAAATATTTGAATTCTTTTAAACCTTAAACAAAATAAAAGAACAACAAAAAAATCAGAGAACAACCTACTTGAAGTTTGTATCTTCTATAAATAAGGAAAAGTGTATTATTAATAGGTCAGCTTTGATAAAGTATTTGTGTGTGAGAGAACATTCTAATTAAGCACTCATTAGTCAGAAACTAGAACCCATCAGGATGGTTAATGTACCAGCAAGCCAGATTAGGGTATTTTGCACATAGGTTACCTTGTCTTGATTGGAGGTGAGACCTCCCACCTCTAGCAAAGGGAAACACAATGAAATCTCTTATTACTGTCTGTTCTTTCATTCCTCTCTCGGAAAAAAAGATTAAGAAATGGGATGGGAGATAAGAATCGTGTGGGACCCATCTGAAGTAGCATGATAGATGGACAATGCATGCTTAATTAAAACAAAGCATAGAAGAAAAGTGTTTCCTTGCTTGCTAAAATAAGATAGCACAGAGAAAGGAAATCGGGACTTTTCAAATCCAGTCTTTTCATCTTTTCAGAGCTACGAAAGACAGGCAAATTCCTGTGAATAAATTGTGTTTTCAGAATACATTCATGTGTTATTTCTGGGTGGGGGGGCATCACCAAAGGTGGTAATTAGAAGGGCAGCTCCTGTCAGAGCCTTGTTATTTTCTCCGGTTTGGAAGAAAGAAAAAAATCATCGTTTCAAAATGTTTAGCATTTTCTATTTTCTATACATGTCTAATTTGGTAATTTTTATAAAAGGTTATATTTGTTTAAGAGGGTAATTGTGAGTGAACACGTTCCCAAACCTCTGAATGCTTCTTAACATATTTACACAGAGCTAAACTGAAATGTTCATCTAGTGCTGCGTTTGGAGGGAAAAGCAACCTCTACTGAAAGATTTCTCTAATATATACAATTTTGAGAAAAATGGCATTTCTGAGGGGAACACCATTTCTTCATGTGTTACCCAATGTAACCCTCAAGTGTTGTTTGACCAGTATGTGGGTGAAAACAATCACATACTATAAATGCATTATTACATAAGGTGGTCCCCTCTGTTATCAACTTGAGAATTTATCAGGTCAGAGATGTGAAGTTCTAACAAATAGTTTACTAGCGAAGAGACTAAAAACCCTGTGATGTAAATACCATAAATAAGGAAGTACACAAGAATCAATAGAGTGTTTGAATTGAATGCAAACTGTAGGGTGGAGAGCTTGTGAGATAAAGTTTACCAGCTGAGGATGGTAAAGTTTACCAGCTGAGAACACTAGTAACTGACAGGCTCATCTGGTTCACACACACAGTTAGATATGTTTCTGAATCTATCCAATGTTGCCAATTCTATTCCCATCCAATAACTTCAATATTTTTTTTTCTGTACAGCCTTGTTATTGTCATCCTCTCCAGTAGACAACATTGCCCCTGCCACCTCCTTATGGTGATCACATTTCCTAAAGAGTAGCTTGTGCTAAATGACTTGTTTGAAATGACAAAAATTTAGAATAAAAAACCGGAGGTCATATCCTACAGCCATACTAACGAATATCTTGAACATCACCATAGAACCTTCATCTGGCGATGGATGGAGATAGAGACAGAGACCCACATTGGAGCACCGGACTGAGCTCCCAAGGTCCAAATGAGGAACAGAAGGAGGGAGAACATGAGCAAGGAAGTCAAGACCGTGAGGGGTGCACCCACCCACTGAGATGGTGGGGCTGATCTATTAGAAGATCACTAAGGCCAGCTGGATTGGGACTGAAAATGCATGGGATAAAACCGGACTCTCTGAATATGGCGGACAATAAGTGTTGATGAGAAGCCAAGGACAATGGCACTGGGTTTTGATCCTACTGCATGTACTGGCTTTGTGGGAGCCTAGCCGGTTTGGATGCTCACCTTCCTAGACCTGAATGGAGGGGGAAGGACCTTGGTCTGCCCACAGGGCAGGGAACCCTGACTGCTCTTTGGACTGGAGAGTGAGGGGGAGAGGGGTGGGGCATGGGGAGGGGAGAGGGGGAGGGAAAAGGGAGACGGGAAGGAGGTGGAAATTTTTAATAAAAAAATTTAATAAAAAATAGGGATGGAGCAACGAATGGAAATGGATGACAAAATGGTAGATTTAAATCTAAACACAAAAGCAAATTTAAAGTATTCAAAATAAGAAGAATAGAATTCAGCTGAATAAAAATGGTTTTGGATGAAAATAAAAAAAAAAATTGGAGGTCAGTTTCTAGACGTGCTCTATGGAGACAGTGACTTCCATGTTTCTGATGTCCACTGTGTCGCTGGTTTTTTCCCAGCGATAAAGTCAGGCTGTCATCTAGCAAACTTCCCTGTAGATTAATCTCATGGGTAAATGGAATGATAACACACCTAGCTAATGGTTAGCAAAGAACACAGGCTCACGCTTTGAAAAGTCTGTGGCTGTGAGACATACCTGAGTTTGGCCATGGATCCTTGGCAGAGACTAAAGAGTATATAGCATACTCTCATACTTTCCTGTAGCCTCAGAAAGACTGCAATTAAAAATCTAGATGAATTATCCCCAATTGTTGCATTTTCCTTCTCTTATGGGAACTAAAATTGATAGCTAGTGTTACAAGAAACAAAACCATTCCTATGAGTTACAATGCTATCAGTACTCCTCGGCTCATTTTGTTCTAGAACAGATGACAGCATTGAGAGTTTTACTCAAGGACAATAAGTCACCAACCCAAACTTCATGTCATAATTCCCATTAGAAAATTTCAGGATCAAATTTCATGCCTCACAAAAGAATATTTCCTTGATTATGACAAGCAAAACTAAATAAAACGTCTGAGGGTTGATAATATAAAATTACCTAAAACAAAAATGTTTATCTTTATACTTTCTAAAAATTCGTTTTTACCGTACAAGCATACATGTGCACACCCATATACTCATACAAACATACATACACACATTTTATTTATTGAGTAGAATTAATTTTACTCACATTACCTTAGGGTTATTTGATCTGTTAAGAATGAAAATGGGCTTTATGTAAAGACTGATAATATTATCTTGTGATGATGCTCTTCGGTTTCTTGGAAATAAAACATTTTAAAGTATTATTGTCACACTGATGCTGTCTCAGGACAGTACCGAGTGTATCAGAACACATTGCACTGTGACAGATTACTGGCCTGTCCCAGGCTGTTGTATAACATTCTACCACAAGCTTTATTCTATATTTTCTGAGTTCAATTGCAAATGACGCCTAAGAAAAACAAAACTGAGTCCCCATATCAAGAGAACATTTTTGTTTTTAAGTGGTTTATAGCCATTGGCGATTTTATAAATTCATTATGCTTCTTAAAAACCTAACCTTAGCCTGGTCTACAAGAGCTAGTTCCAGGACAGGAACCAAAAGCTATGGAGAAACCCTGTCTCGAAAATCAAAAAAAAAAAAAAAAAAAAAAAAAAAAAAAAACCAAAAACAAACAAACAAAAAAAACCTAACCTTATCTCAGGAGACCATGCTGACATCAATTAAATTTATGTATGTTCTAAGGGTTAGTGAACAATGAATAATCAACAAAGAAGGCAGCAAAGATGTCTATTAAAGCCATTTAAAGGACACTAGATTGAAAAAGAAACACGCTATTAAATGTACACAGAAGGATAAGCTCGGTCTGAATATTTAACTGATGTTGAGCTTGGTGATATCTGGTGTCTGATCGTTTTGCCATTGTTTATATACTGTGTGTTTTCTAGTGGAACATACTCCATGTTTTGCAAATTAATCTCGGAAATTCAATAAACCGGCCATAAATAATAACAAATGTAAGACACTAAATGCTTTCTAGAGTAGAGACCACTGAAAAGAAGTACAAATGTGCTCTCGCAGACGTGTGCACTGCTAATGGACAATTTTACATCTTAGAAATTGTCTGTGACTCTAGGAACGAAGAAATTCAGGAAATACCACAGCACTTTAGACTTTTAAATTAAGTAAGCTCCAGTTTGTTTTCAGCACATATTAAATTGCACTAGGTTGCCCAAATTCTTCATAGTATTAAGAAATAAACACAGAAGTTTACAAGGAAACATTTAAAGCATCTGATAATAGATGCACATAAATGTAGTAAGAAGATAAGTACTGATACATGTTGATTTCATGCCCACTCTGAAATTCTGCCCCGGGTCACATTGCGGCCTGTTATTTCCATTAAAATAAATAACTTGGGTTTGTTGCTACTGTTGGTATTGCTTCATTTTCCTATCACAAGTAATTGTGGTGTGCATAAAATTAACCTATGTCACCAAGTTAATCATTACATTGTGAATGGAGGAGCGTGAGAGCATAGGAGTCGTGAGAACTTCAGGAACTCATTCACCTTTTTTCAAAACAACTCTAACTGAAAATTTCACTTTCTTGCCATAGAAACTCTCTCTAAATCTTTTTGGGACCATTTACACTTGTACACAGATTTTCATTAAGGTATTCAATAAAAATGACCATTTTACCTTAAAATCTTTAATACCAAACCTCTACTATAATGAGACAGACTTTACTCCATTTCAGCAACATATTTGTAGTTATAAATATATTAAAATGAAACTCTTGTTTAAATCTTCTAATTTCCTATCTTCTTATCAAGCATGCTGTGGCGTTGTGAAGCCTTCCCCATTACTCAGGCACGTTTTACAGGTCTAGTTTTGTTTCATTCTTGATGAGTTCAGGGCGCAGTTGAAAACTTACAAAGCGTTATAGCTCGAGGCTGACATTTGTTGAGTCTATTACTCATTGCTCTGTGTATTAAGAAGTCTAAACACAATATAGGACTGTTTCTTTTTGGTAACATGTATGATTTGTTTTGGTATTCAGAACACTATTGTGAGAGAATGATTCCTTTAGTTGCCATGTTTAAAGAATAAGTATAATTTTTATTTTCCTTTCATCAAAATAAGAATGCATTACCCTGTTCGATATCACAAAGAATATCTATGTGTCAGATGGAAAAGCTTACAATGAGAATAAATTATTGCTGCTTTTGTTTATGACTCTATTCAATGCACTTTGATTACTTGAAAGGCCTGATATCCAAGATATTGCCATACAAAGGATATCATGAAAAATACATGTCTTTTAATGCAAGAGTTGAATTGACCGTTAGTCGTAGCTCAAATCTGCCGAATCAACTCTTGCAAAATAAATAAGTCAAATATGAATTATCTAACATATGACTATGTATTCTTATCATCTAATATTCTATGTTCATATACATACGGTAACAGTGAAAAATTTCTGGTCCCAGGCTTTATTACTTTCATTTTCATGGGAAAAATTCATTCCATCCTTCCAAAGTGCCATGAGAAAATAGTTTGTGTCATGTTTGCAAAATTGTTGGGTCATTTGTTACAAATGAGGATGGCAAAAAAATGCTGCAAGTGTATTAGTTTATAGGCATTTGAATAATGCTCTAAGTGCTGCATTGCTTCATGTACTTTTCTTTGACGGAGTAGTAGATTAGGGAATGGATTGAAATCTTCAAGAATTTGCAGAAAGAATCTGTTTTCTATGTAAAAGATCCTAGTGATGCCAAGGTTGTGCTGCAGACCCCAGCTCTTTCCCACTACAAGATGCTTACTCGACAACTCCTTCTGTTTGTTATTGTTAGATAATTTTAACACCATCAAGCTCAAGCTCATTATCTATTCTAGCTTATATCTCGTTGCCAAGCTACAAAGGTCAAACTACCAATCACTGCTTTTCATTATCATTGCCTAGGTCCTGTTATGACCTATCAGTTGAATTTCAAATATGTATTATTGTTGGATGCACAGAGATTCTTGTATTCACAGACAAACACTAAGAGAACCAGGAAGTTAATCACATGGGTTTCCTCCTCAATGGGATTGATAAAAATGAAATATCTGCCTCAAATCCAGAAACTGGACAGCAGATTTTGCTAAGGACCTGGTGACCTTTGTGCCATCTGTGGAAACAGACCTCACTCTTCTTTAGCAATAGAGACAGACCTCACCAAAATTACCCAAAATAATTACACCAGACTCTTCTCTCCCTGATCATTACCCATCCTTATGGGAGATGTCACTGTACTTTATGACCTGCTGACCTCTTTTGTGTCAGAGACCATACTAGATTCTAGGCCTTTTAGCTATAGAAGCCACCCTCATGGTCACAAGTACTTAATAATGGAGTTTCAATGTAGTTACCCCTTAAGTTTTATTGTACACCTGGAATTTGAGTGATTCACCTGATTGTTGCCTGGAAATTGAAATATTTTCCAAATTATACTGTGGTTTAAATATGCTGACAATGAACTTCCTGGCATTAGACTCCCAAATTCTCATCTATGTAGACAAAGTCTTTCTGCATGGGGTGTTCATTCTTATCTCTTGGCGGTTCTCTTCTCTGCCATAACAATTACAGGACTCCTCATAATCTCAGTTTGCTTATTGTTTCATTTTGATTCAATTACATTTTTTCATTTATTTGTCTTTATTCTCCTATATAATGTTAATATTACTTAAGATTTAACATACTGTTTCAGGTTTAAGAAAAACCAAGGGGACTGGTATTTTATTTTGATACATATTTTAGAAAACATCTAATACCACCCCTAGAAGCAATCATGTGCTATCTAGTTTTTTTCATATCGACTTGACACAAGTTAGAATCATCTAAGACGAGAAAGCTTCAAGGGAGAAAATGCCTCCATAAGATCTGGCCACTGTGGGTGGTGCCAGCCCTTGACTGGTGGTCCCAGGTTCTATTAAAGCATGGGTTAATCAAACCAAAAGCTCTACTCCTTGATTACCTCTGCAGCAGCTCCTGCCTCCAGGTTCCGCCTTGTTTGAGTTCCTGCTCTGACTTCCTTGGATGATGAACAATGGCATTGAAGTGTACACTAAATAATTCCTTTTCTCTCCTACGTTATTTTGATCATGGTGTTTTATTATAGCAATAGTAGCCCTAATGAGAAAATAGCATATACAAAGAACACAGATATGTGCTCTTCACAAAAGTTATATGAATTACATTGGCAGTACAACTACCATCTCAGACATGGGCTTGCTTACAGATTGTAAGTGATTGTACATCTGAAGAAGGGGTTGCCTCAATTGTGCTCTGAAAGCACTTTCCAATCTATTCAGAAAATGTGTCCAAATACTTCATTCTTTTAAAAGATATTGCTACAACTGCACATCTTTCAAAAACTCAAAACAAAATTTTTATGCTTCCTTTATAAAATTTAGTTTTCAGCCTGAAAATAGTATATATTGAGTTCCTATAACAAAAAATAAACCTGAAAATGAGTTCTGTTGGAAAATTGATATATGGATATATAAATGCTTTATGAAGTATATTAGTCTTTAAATATATGTATAAGCATGTATATAATATAGGTATATTTTGATAATTTTAACTTATTCATGATTCAAATAATAAAATCTAATACAGAAATATTTCATATTTTTAATTAATATTTTACTTATAGTTCATGCCACTCTCCAAAATAACTTGAGATTTGCAGGCGAATTGATAAAATTTAACAATATCAATTTTATTAGAATTGTTAATGCTCTTATATTTTAGAAATATATATTTTGTTTTTATAATCCTTAAGGGTTAGATGTATATGAACTTCATAAAGTTAATTGGCTCAAAGAAACAACTAGAAAGTGTTTCTAAGTTCTTTCTGTGAGTGATAGCTTGATTTTATTGGAGCATTTTACTGTCATTATATTGCTAAACACAAACTCTGAAAATTCAAGAGGATGTGCACAGATGATTATGATACTTTTATGAACCAGAATTTTTAAAATCTTTGTTTGCCTAAAGTGTTCATGTATGACTCGGAGCAGTACCCTGGTTTCTGTGAGATCAAATTGTGTAGGAATATGTTCACCTGCTATTTTCCATTCTACATAGCTCCAGTGTACGCAGGAGGCCCAGGAAGTTAGAACACATTACAAACATGTCAGTGGGAAAACTGAGAACACTATTCCATGTTTCCGTTGTTTTAAAAAATTATAATTTCAGAATATGCAGATCTTTCCTTTATTTTATGTTTAATTGGATTAATCATGTTGATATATGTAGATTTCTCCATAGCACTATAAAGTGAGAAAAACACAAAATAATAATTAAACTTAAATTATAAAATTCTTACTGAATATTGAAGAACAATGAAGAAAAAAGACAATCATAAAAAATGATCCTGGATCATACTGCTGGACATGAAATTGTATAACTCGGAATGGTAAATAAATACATCATGATTTTATCCAAACAACAATGAAAAAGAATAAAAAATAAAGAGTCACACAGCACATTGAACAAACTAGAGAGTCCAGATGCAAACTGAGTCATATCATTGATATTTCAACTAAGGTATAAAGATTATAGAATTGACTAGGGTAGTTTCCACAGACTGTGACATTGGAAAAGCTTTATTTCTATATAAAAGAAGGAAATCAGGAGTGCAACTTAAAAATCTGTTGAAGACATATACAGAAAGTAGTGACTGCAAAGAAACAACAAAAATAGGAAAGTAACCAGAAATACAGACAGGTGCAAGGACTTTCTGAACTGAACCCCAAAGGGACAGGCAAAAAAATACTTGACAGTAAATAGACAAAGGGGACTGAATCAAAACAAGAGGCTTCGGCAGCAGAAAGTAAACAGCAGCAGCAGTGATGAAGGGAATTTTGGGAAAATACATTTACAATACATACATCCGCTAAGAGGTTCATATCTAAAAGTATTGGGAGAGCAAAGAACTCCATGGTGAAAAAATAAACAGCAGTGAAAGCAGTTTTAAATTGGGCAAATCTGAGCATGCACCTTTAATGCCAACATCCCAGAATCAGCAGAAGGCATATCTCTATCAATCTGACACCAGGCAGGTCTACTTTCAGAGTACAAGGCCAGCCTGGGTTACATAATCTACAGCCTGCCCCAAAGGTCTGTTTATTGAAACTCATTAGGGAAGTAAGTTAAACCAGAATACC
Organism: Chionomys nivalis; assembly: GCF_950005125.1. NCBI lineage: Eukaryota > Metazoa > Chordata > Mammalia > Rodentia > Cricetidae > Chionomys > Chionomys nivalis. Next base: position 21,479,787 of record NC_080097.1, on the reverse strand, counting down.
ATCTCAAACTGTTCAGTACAGCTTTTCTGAAAAACTAAAGATACTAAGTATTTTCTAGGATCCTTGAACAGGAAAAGTTTTTTCATCTTTGGCATGAATTTAAATTAATGTAGTTATACCAAATGTTCTACGAAGGTTCATCTTATGATATGACCCAGAAATCACAACCGTCAGCATTAATGCAAAAGGTCTGAAACCAGTTACTCTTTGTACCTATATTCATTGTAGCATCATTTAAAAATATCCAAGCTATAAAATTTATGTAAGTGTCCAACAGGAGATGAACTGATAAAGAAAACAATATGGATTTATGTGCATACAATGCATTTCCATCATATCAAAACCACTCCAGGGCTTGCCCCATGCCCAAGAGTAGTAGCTTTTTCTTTCTTTTTATCAGAAAACAGAGTCCATGTTTTTGTATATGTGTAATTGTGTGCTCTTAACTCAAGTAGAATATAAAAAAAAATGGCGACTCACAGAAATAGAATGTATGTAACAGTATTTGAGGTTTCTGTGGGAAATAAGAAGGTCATGGTCAGAAGGATTAAAGCTTACATAGGAAATGTGTGTTTGTGTTGTCCACTATGATAACTACAGCTATCACAGAATGGTGTACATTTCCAAAGTATTAATATTAAATTTCCTCTGTTCTCATCACAAAGTGATTGGAGACATTTGAGGTTATACAGATGTTAACTATATTGATTTAATGATGCTAGTTGCTTTTCAAAAATAGTACCACCACAATGAATTCCAAAGATTCATGGAATCATCAATACTTCAACTTTTAATAAAAGGTTAAAAGTAGGTACGTAATGTACCTGTGCTGTGGAACAATCCTTTTCTACACTATGACTATTCATTACTTTCACTGGTTCATAACAATCTGACAGGAAGTTAGATGGGGAAGTCAAACTGAGAATGATGAGAAGAAGGAGGGCAGAGTCAGGGAGATGCCAGCCAGACACTCAGAAGGCAAGGCATTTTAAAGGACATGTAAAGCCATGAGCCATGTGGCAATGCATAGATTAATAGTATGGGTTTATTTAAGAGAAAGATTTATCTAGTAACAAGTCTGTGCATTTGTAATTAATTAGTAACATCTGAGCATTTGTAATTAATGTAAGCCTCTAAGTGATTACTTGGTACTGGTCAATCAGGACAAGAAACATCCATTTACTTATCTGTTCTTTTAAAGATGATCTGTAAGTCATCTTTGACTGCTATACAATGTAGCTTTTCTTCTTCAATGTCTGGTGAAATCTCACCATGATGGAATAATACTAATAGCTAATGATATCTGCACAGCACCTAACAGTATGCAAAGACTGCTCACATACTCTTGTCTGAATTTTGCAAAGCGAACATATTACAAAGATGTCCCTTGATGTCAATGCTGAGTCTTATAATATTCAGTAACCAGTGTTACTGACCATGCCGTGTCACTAATTAACTCACTAACTGAGGGTTGGAATGGTAATGTGCTGTCTGTCAAACCTATGTCATCAGAATGGTGCCCTGATCTGAGCCACTTGCATTAAATTGGCAGGCTAAGTGATGCTTTTCTAGTCTTTACCTGGATGGGATTTTATTCAGTAATTGTACCCTGTAATTTGTATTTATTTATCATCTGCTATCATTTTTAAAAAGTTCATGTTAAAAAGGAATGAAAGTAAGCACAAACTAGAAATAATATGGTTTTATACGTTTATGCATTGACATAATTATTGATGATCATCAATACATTAATTATTATAAGTAGTAAATCATTATGTTCCAAATCATAAACATGCTTAACAATAAAAAATAATATTTAGAAATCTAAAGAGTCATTGGTAACATTATAGAAATTGTGCATACACTTAACCCCAAATATGTCATGTAAAATAACTATACATTTTAAAGATAAAGAACAACTGCCTAATAATAAAAAGAAAAAAATCAAAATTGACTTCTTTGTGATCATAAATATTTAACATAAAAATGAATTTTTTGCATATCTTTTGTTTTATAAAGATAGCTTGTAAATTTACTGGTTTGTCAAGTTTGTAGCCTGTCTGTGTGGATTGTTGGTTTTCAGTAAAATTTTCCTCTCAAATTTCTTACAAATGAATAGAATTATACTTTGGAATACTTTTCAAAGCAAGATAAACAAGAATTGCATTCCAGATTCAAGTATGCAATTACCAATCTAAATATTTACACAATTATTTGGGAAATGAACACCAATGGGATTGCCAGAAACAAGGAACTAAAGTCTAGTTATACTGTTGTTTAAATGAAGAAGCAATAGACACAATTTAGCATTTTCAATGTTGATTTATCACCACGCTAACATCAGTTTCCATAAAATTATCCCTGAGTAGTTCCACTTTATGAACAATTTTTAAAGTAGTTAGTTGGTAACTTTCAGGAAATGTGAAACTAGGGTTTTAAAGACTGTAGACTTTCATGCTATTCACAAAGTTGTTTAAACCAGTGTTGTTTAATGGCATCTAAGGACAGCTCATCTTTCATAAAGATTTCCATGACTCTGGAAAGATGGCCATCAGTTATTATGTTCAGTTAGATGATCTTGACTTGGACTAAAAAGGGTGTGTTTCTGAGAGCCACAATATGGAGTTTTTCTAATTCAACTTGAAATAAACTCAATTAAATGGGGCCAGGTGCCATTATTGGTTACATTAATTTATCTATAAAGAAGCAATAGGTATTTTTGTCTGTATCTTAATTTTTGTGTAGGACAATAATAAAAATATACAAATAACATACCTGACATGGACAAACATTAATTATTGTCAGATTTTGACTATGCTATGAGAAATCCCTGGAAAGTCTGTACAAATGTCACATGAATTGGTGACATTCTAACTAATCCTTACATGTGAAGACAGATTCATTTCAGAGAATATAATATCCATCCAATGAGCATATTTTTTTTTATTTTACCTGTCACATTTACTATTTTTACAGTCACTGAGACTTTTACACATATTTTCACTTGCAAGACACATTGATAACTCATCTTGAATTCTTTGGGTAATGTAAGTCTTTCAAGTGTTGTACAGAAGTAGTAAATTCTTTAAAAAGCCTATGATGTGTGATGTCCTTCTGTACATGGGCTACTTTTATTGGTTGATAAATAATGTTTTCTTGGCCAATGACTTAGAAGAGTAAAGCCAGGTTAGAAATATGAACAGAGCTATAAAGAGAGAGTAGGCAGAGTCAGAGACGCCACGTAGCTTCAGAAGAAGAAAGACGCTAGAATCTTCCCAGTAGGTCACAACTTTGTGACCATACAGAGATTAACAGAAATGGGTTAATTTAAGATGTAAGAGCTAGGTAGAAATATGCCTGAGTTAGCAACCAAGAAGCAATTGATATAGTTTCTGTGTGATGATTTGGGTCTGGGCAGTCAGGAAACGAAGCAGTCTCCATTTACAATCTCATGCAATTTATTTTAATGAGAGTAATTTAATTTTAATAATTTGAATAATCATGGATGCTTCTTTGAAATTGTATCACATTCTGTTATTTGTGTGTGTGAGCGTGTGTATGCATGTGCATGTCGTCTACAGACATGTCCCTAAAGAAGGACAGCCAGGCAGATATCAGAGTTTTTTCCTCCTACCATATGGACCTTGGAGATCCAACACAAGTCCTTAGGCTTGGTAAAAGGTGTCTTGACCTACTGAACCTTAGAGCTGACCACATGGACATTTCTTATTCTTTGAAATAATCACATTTGTAAAATGTCCCATGTAACAGGGGTAATTTGAATTATGTACACATAAAGGATGATGTAGGGAAGTAGTCTTCAAACTACCATCTCAAGTATGCCTGAAATTGGAGCTAATAAGAACCAGAAATATTAAATTCAATCAAAAAGTGTTTGTCAGCTTTACCCTGCTTGTAAGTCAAATTATGAGATTTTTAAAAATTTGTTTTTATGCCACACAAGATAACTGTGTATTTGACTCCTTGGTTGTAGTTGTCTTACTATTAGCAGAGAATAAAGAAAATCACAGCTTGTGTAGCATATCACAGAGTGTAACTCTGTAAAAGAATTGTATTTCTGAGTCCATTTAGAAAATACAGGGTACTTTTGGACTGAAAGTACCACCCAGGTAGCAAAGGTCAGTAGTGTACTCTCCTCTGTGACTTCAGAAGAAGTTGGTGAGGACCTTTCATGTTGATTATATCTAATTTTCACTCACCTGTGGAATTCACTTTTATTTCCAGTGATGATGGATAAAGCCTGCATTGTACAAGTTTATAGCACTTTGCTGGAGATACATAGTAAAACAAGTCATGACTATCATAACTCACATTCAGATAAGCTTAGAAGTATATTAAGCACCCCAAGCCATTAAAAAATAAAGTCATTATAATTATTAATACAAGCTAATATTTTATCATGATGAGCAAACATCTACTTCTTAATTCTACTGCCATGACTTCATGAGCTTCAGAATTAAATGTAAAGCCATAGCATGGACTCAAAGTTAAACACAGTACACCTGAATACATATGGGGATGATTTATAGTCTGAAATCCCCAATCTAGTGCTCTTTCTCCTAGGGAGAAATAAATAAAAAATGAGAATCACATCCAATAATTTGTAGCCATCATTCATCGTTTTATAGGTATAATTAGTAAGCTTAAGTGGAACTCTGTTTGGAGATTTACTATCTCAGGAGTGTGATTATATATGAATTAGAAGAGTGTGTAGTTACTCCACAATGTATGATAATACAAATCATATTAACAGAGATTTGCCAAAATATAATTAAAAAATTGGGAGGCTCTAATATTTCTATCTTAAATTTGAGTAAAAGTGTACTTTATCTGTTATTTAATTTATAAATATTCACATAAAGTTTTAGCTATATATTAATCTTAAGAAGTATTTTTTAAATTGACCTAAATGGTGAAATCCACATCCTGTTGTGAAAGTTTCAAGTGTCCTGTGAAGTCTGTTGTGTGTTACTTCCATCTGCCAGTTTACAGAGTGCTGTAAAGAAGAATCTGTGTGATCTGTACAGAGAAATGCTTTCATTGACTAATTTCTTAGTATTATCTTTCCAGGATATGTGCAGCGTTTTCCAAGAATGGATACGTTTGGAGATACTAGTATATGAAAATTGTGTTTAGTTGTAAAACCACCCAACAATGGCTTTTACCAGTCATTTTCCTAAACTCCCTGTTATTTTATGTCTATGTTAATTTATGTCAGGAGAGGAGAAGGTTCAGAAGGTGTCTTCTGAGATGTAGCAATTGAGAATATGAAGAATTAAAGTATTTATTTACACACTCAGTATGAAAACAAGAAGGAATAGAAACATGGGAATGTGAATCCAGAAGCTCCGGATCCAGAGTCAATGTGTATGTGTGCACATAGACCATGGACACATCACACGTGGGCTTACATCAAAGATCAAATTGATGTTTTGACATTCTGGTGGTAGCGGAATATCAGAAGAGTAAGTCTTTAGCAGTTAAAGTAAAATCCCAAAATCATAACTTGAATGCCACTAGAGCATCCTCTTAGTTCATTTAGTTCAGTACTGATTTAATGGCACTAAAGAACATTATGGTAATTTTAGTCTTTTTACATTCAGCTTAATAAACTATGTTCATGTCAAACAAATTCTCTATTGGAATTTATCTTATCACTGATTTATTAATCCCCCTATAAATGATTGGATCTTTATTATAAAGGAAACTAAACTTTGTTTTATTTTAGAAAGCACTTCTTAAGAAAATGTGATAAAAGCAGAAAATGCCTTTACACCAGAGATGAGTTTCACAGCAGTTCCAAAATCAACTTAATTGATTTTATCATGTTACTAAATTTTACAGGGACAGAATTATAGATTTGTATAATGGATGCTAAATATTTTAAATTTATGCCACCGTTCTTATCTGGTCTACATTTAGGTGCTCCGAACCACTTCGTAAATGGTGATGAAATAAAAAGATGTCTATCATATAGAAAGCAAGGCATATGAAAGCAAAGGGGACTCAGATCTTCAATTAGGTATTAAGCTCAAGTGATGTATATCCATGTGCCTCAGTTTCCCCAAATATTAAAGGAGCTCGCCATAGAGATAAAAGAAAAAAGAGGGAAAAAAACCAACATCCCATAAACCTTCAGCTGCACTAGGAATGAACCTCTTTATGGCAGCCTGAAAGCTGTCTACACCGTAAAGAATGAATGACACGGACAGCTTGTCATTCCTCTAGCCTTATGTCTTTTTACTTCCAAGCTCTCTCCTCACATTTTCTCAGCTCCCATGAACATATATGATTTGGCACTAGATAGGTATTGTGGATTCCAATTCTTCCAAGGCACGTCTTTTGGTTTTCACTACGATCCCTCAGTTTGTGCGAGAAGAACCCCCTGCTGCAATTATTCAATAGACAGATTTAGAATAAACGTGAAGCTAGAAAGCTTCGACCAGGAAATACTGTTGATCTAGCAATCATTACCAATATGAAAGTGAATTTTAATGGACTTACTCCTTTGAACTAGCTAAAATATTTTCATCCAGTAAACTTTTTCCTAAACAATTGAACATACTAATTTTGCTTATCTTTACCTTCATTGTTTGGTATCTCAGCCATAAAAAGAACATTGCCATTGTAAGAACTGTTCAGAATGTATGAGTCTTAGTTCTTCAAACTAAAGAGCAATTTTCATTTACCAAATGCTTTGCCACCTTTTAGAAAGTGAGATTGAACTTTCTTTTTTTAAAGTGTAAGTGCTGTTGAAATGATACTGAATGTTAAATGATGTGTTTGTTTTTCAGCTGTTGTAAGTCTAAAGAGATTTTTTGAATACTTCAATTATAAAAACATTTAAAACATACAAACTTGTGCAATTTTTATTTTAATGAAGATGAGAAGTTCATTAAAGAAGATAAATATTTCATTAGATCTTAAATAAAACAAAGAGATTTTTTGGCTTCTCTCAGCACAAAATTCCTTTGAAAGATTAATTAATACATGCAAATTATGCAAATTAGACCCATGCAAATATTTTATGAAGACAATTAAGGGAACCATTAATTACTGCTTTTTTTGCTTCAGTGAGATTCATTCATTTAATTTTAATTTCACTTTAACTGTTTTGATGTATAATCTTTCAGATAAGAACTTTATCTTTCCTGGCGGGTCACTTAAACTTATAAATTCCATCAAGTGAGCACGCAGAAGTCTGTAAAGGTATTCTTGAGACTATGTTTAGTATCAAGGGAAATTCTTGACACAATGCACTCCCACAAACAGGGAAACTGGAAGGGAATGTGAGCTCATTCTTGGCCAAGGTTCAACTGTTGGAAAAGCAATTAATTTGCTTTGGCTGTGCTAATATAGGGGAATTAGAAAGTGTGACACAAGACAAATAGAAATAATTAGTTCTCCAAAATGATGTTCTCATTAATATGGTTCGAACAGTAGAAATAAAAAAACATTATTGTGGCATGTCTGCATTCTGTCCCTAACCATGGGAGGTGGAATAACACACCATAAGCTTTTTATATTTATGGTCTAAATGTTTCAAATTTTTTCTGAGTGAGTGTTTTGTCAAAGGGTGTTAAATGTCATGAATGTCTAAATATCATAGGCTATCCAATTGACAATGTGTTTTCCATGACCATTTGTTTGTGTATCAATTTTTAAATTCTGTTCATACTTATTCTGTATTTAAACAAACAAAGACAAGAATTCCTTGTTTGTAACTAAAATAGAGATCACACAAAGGACACTCAAGTATAATAAACTATTTTAAAACATATATTTATGTTTCATTTTAAAGAAGTTATCCTGTCTCTTAAAGTTCCCTTAGATGTTCAGACTATTATAACGGCAAGGAAGGATCTGAAGCTAGAGATTTATAGTGCATCCTGTAAATTCAACGATATAACTTATATACCAAGTTTTGCTTATCAAAGATCATACTGTAAAAGATGCATATAAGTTATATCATTGAATTTACAGGACAATGAGGGCTGCTGAGAAGTCAAGAACAATGGCACTGGGTTTTGATCCTACTGCACGTACTAGCTTTGTGGGAGCCTAGGCTGTTTGCATGCTCACCTTCCTAGACCTGGAAGGAGGTGGGAGGTCCTTGGACTTCCCACAGGGCAGGGAACCCTGACTGTTCTTCAGGCTGCTGAGGGAGGGGAAGTTGTTTGGGGGAGGGGGAGGAAAATGGGAGGCGGTGGCGGGGAGGAGGCAGAAACCTTTAATAAATAAATAAATAAATAAATACTCATTGATTTCCTCCCTTGATAACAGTGGTTCAAAATTCTAAACACAGACTTTTAAGTAAGTTTCTCCTAAAAATGAAGACAACATTCTAACAAAGTTAAAAAAATGAATGTATTGGCCTTAATAAAAAATTCTCATTACTTCATATGCTTAGTGTCAGCAATTAGAATTATGTATTTATGATTATAATATCAGAGTCTTATTTAAATACTCTTCTCTGACATATTTCTCACTCAGCTTGTTGTCGACGCTAAGATGCTGTGAATGTTACAATAGATGTATATGTTATGATTTAGTGTTGACTTTCTTAGTATTTGCTAAAACAGCTCATAAACTTTCTTACAAAGGTGACTTTATTTCACTCCTCCTAAAATTCCTGAATGTCCTCCTTTATTCTATACCACTGAGACAGATCCATGTTATGCTTTGTAAATTATGATCAGTTGTGAATTTTATTGATATATTTTGGTTAATCACTTTTTCACATCAGTAACTATGACACTAAATCAAAACAGATTAATCATTGATCTTTAAGGTTCACTGTTAATATCATTCCCAATTTTCACTTATTGCTTTCTTTTATTTCAGTCTTCAGACATCCCTAAAACCCTATCGTAAATGCATTTACAAACAAGCTAACTGGCTTCACTTTTTTAAAAGGTATTAGTTGTGTATTAAGAATGGTACTTCGTAAAAAGCATGGGATAAAACTGGACTTTCTGAACATGGCGGACAATGAGAGCTGACGAGAGGCCAAGGACAATGGCACGGGGTTTTAATCCTACTTCATGTTCTGGCTTTGTGGGAGCCTAGACAGTTTGGATGTTCACCTTCCTAGACCTGGATGGAGGGGGGAGGACCTTGGACTTTCCACAGGGCAGGGAACCCTGACTGCTCTTGGGACTGGAGAGGGAGGAGAAGAGGAGTGGGGGGATTGGGAGAGGGGCAGGAGGAGGGGGAGGGAAATGGGAGGTGGGGGGGGGAAGAAGCAGAAATTTTTTTTTCAATAAAAAGAAAGAATGGTACTTCGATACTGATAGAAATTTTCTCTCACAGTATTTATTTGCTTCGCTAAACTTGCAAATCGAGTTAATTTTGAAATCCCAGATATATGTCATAAATAATTTCTGTAGGATTGAAATTCACATCCAATCCTTCTTTATGGCATTTTTCCAAGAAAAATGATATCCTATGCATTACAAATTTTCTATATGAGATCAAATACAAGGAAACAGTTTTACATAATAATAATGAATATGCTATATCAGTATTTTATTGCTTTATCAGTTAGTGCTTACTAAGATTATTTTTAGGAAAAACTGGTTGAAGTAAAGCAAGTTTTTAAGTTTTTCCCAACATTCTATAAGAGAGTTTCAGCATTTAGAATTTAAGGATAGTAACAAAAATTATTTTTAATATTTTTTTACAGAAATAACAATGTACATACTGGAATTATAAGTAAACATTAACTTAATACTTTACAAAATTTTGAATAGACATGTATCCCTCAAAATACTTAATGTTAATCCATAAGATTTCTAGTTAAATGAAAAGTTAGCAATGATTCATAAGTATGGAACCATAGACTGCTTATTGGTTACTGTCTACAATCAATATCATATTTTATTCACCTTAATCAATACCATCTTAAATTGATTAGCTGTGTTGAAATATTGCCAAAATCAGTGTAAGAGGACTGAAAGAACTAAATTTCTTTTCGTTTTGTTCAAGTAATATTTTTCTAACACTTAAATTCTTAGATGAAAGAAAAGAGTTGACGTACTTTCTAGGCTGTTATTTCCAAATGACACTACACAATAGAAACCATTATTCAATGCTGACTGCGTAGAGCTATATGTAAACCCTATGCTATTATTATTGCTTATTTTGTTTTGGTTATATAATGTCTATTCTTGCTCTTTTATTTTAGTCACATTTTTAATATGGAAAATTGGTATACATAATTAAATTATTTTTGTAAACAATACACAAGTAGTTAACTATGGGACTAATTAAAAACTGTATACTAAGTGATGACCAACTATCCAAAAGAGGAAACGAAAATTACTTTTTTAGAGCAATAACAACTTTAGGGTTTACCAGTTGACAAATGTATAGTAAATATGTTATTTCATAAGAATCAAATTTAATATTAACTGCTAAACTATATCTGTGTGAGTATTAATGCCTAGAGGATGTTTAATGCATATTAACCCTTTAAGATTGAGGTTTGGGTAGTAAGGAGGCCACTTGTTTGTCCTGGCCACCCAGAACCAAAATAATCACACAGATACTGTATTATTTAAATCACTGCTTGACCCATTAGCTTTAGCTTCTTATAGGCTATTTTTTACATATTAATTTAACCCATCTCCATTGATATGGACATCACCATGAGGTCGTGGCCTGTTAGCAAAGTTTCAGCACATCTAGCATTGGCTCCATGGTTTCTCTCTAACTCTGTCTCCTTTCTCCCAGCCTTCAGCTTAGCTTTCCCTGCCTAGCTCTGTTCTTTATAGCTCTGCTATAGACCCAAAGCAGTTTCTTTATTCATCAATAGTAATCAAAGAAAATAGAGGAAAATCCCACATCAGGTTTGATAAAAGATGAAAATAGTAAAGCAGATACTAAAATCTAGGAGACATCCTAGAACTTCTGAACTGTTGGTTCTGTAGGGATACGTCAGCAATCCACATGCCCACATGCAACTCAGAGTTTGTTTTCATGTACAGGAAAGAAAGTTTACAGCAAGCAAGTATATGACAATCCAGTGCTGCTTACACTTTCATGAAGACCTTTTCACTTGTGAGTCTAAGGAGGCATCACTTAAGCACTGTAGAAGCTCGAGTCTGGGGTTGCCTTTAAAAGCCTCTGTTCAAACACACTATTCAAACACACATTCCGTAAGAATCCAAAGGCTTGTGTATTAGTTAGGGTTTCCATTTTATTTCCACAAAAACACTATCATCGAGAGCAACATGGAGAGGAAAGAGTTTATTTGGTTTTCGCATACTGGGTAATAGTGATTGAAGGAAGCCAAGGAAAGAACCTGGAACCATGGAACCATGGAAGAATGTGGTTTACTGTCTACCTTTATCAGTAATTGCTTAGCCCTGGTCCTTATAGAACTCAAACCAATTGTCCAGTGTTAGTTCCACCCACCATGAACTGGATCCTCCCACATCAGTTATTAACTGAGAAAATGCTTGACAGACCTGCCAATCAGCCAGACTTAATAAGGCATTTTCTCAATTGAGAGTACCTTTTCAGAGATGACTGTAGCTTATGTCAATTTGACAAAATATTAATCAGGACAATATGCTAGGTAGAAATTATATATATTGATGATATTATATATTTATTATAAATCCACTACATGTTAAATTTTGGGGATTAAGATGAATTTTTATCGTAAGAATAGCTATTTTGAATTATATTTACTACTTTTTAAAGAATTAGGTGTTCTCAGTGTGTGAAAATTACTATAAGCAACATATATGCATAATATCCAATGAAAAGGTAAATACTAAGAAAGAAATTAATGCTTTAGATTGTAAATCATTCTTTGGTAGTAACTAATTGCAGATTTTACTAGTAATAAATTTAATTTACTCACAAGGTTCTGGGTACTTGAAATGAGTGATATGGCTATAAGTAGTTATGCTAAAACAGTAACATGTAAGCCCAGGCTTCAATTTATGGAAGAGAAAAACTTCCTGGGCTATAAATCTCTATTCCAGTGCAAGCAATACAACTCACTGGAAGAATGACAATCAAAGAATTAATTGCCCCCTCTGATCTTTACTTTTCTTTTTCCTTTTAATTAGGATGTTATATAAGACAGGAGAAACAGCTCCATAAACATTCATTCTCAATCCTATTGCCTAATCTTAGTTGTTGACTTGATTAAATTGAAAAGTGCCTGAAAGATTGATGAAGTGCCCCTCAAGGTGTGTCCATGAAGCTGTTTCCAGCAAGGAGGAACAGAAGAGAGGATCAACTCTGAATGCAGTCCACACTGGTCCTACTGAGTATTGGTGATCTGCGTGGATTGAAAACAAGAGAGACAAAGAGAAAGTTTGCCCAAGGGGCATCCTTAATCTTTGTTTCTCAGGTGCCATGCACATAGCAAGTCTGTTCTGCACTGCCCTCACTACTGTGGTAGCCTGAAACCTCTGGAACTTTGAGCCAGAAGGAATACTTTCTACCTTAAGTTATTTTTCTAAAATATGTACTCAGCAATAGAAAATCTGTCCATCACTCTGTAATTCCATTTAATAACCAATGTATAGATTCTTATTAAATATGTAATATCCTAAAGTCTAAATGAAGAATGTTCAATTAGGGTATTTCCTGCATGCTCAAACATTTAAGATAGTACAAAACTAGATAAAGCATGTAAGTTCAAGCTGAACATGGGGAAGGAGGCCTAGATCCCAACACAACGGAGGCAAAGGAGCTGCAAGAAACAATAGCCTAAGACACAGTAAGAACTGGATCATAGAACACACACACTAACAAAGTATACACACTCAAAAATTATACACACAGAGCCTAAGTACACATACATGTACACAACATATACACACATACACTAAGAGCCCACCAGAGACAAACATATGCACATACCCAGACACACACACAAGCTACACACATCCACAAAAATAAACACATAAAAGCACACACACATGCACACACACAAGTACATATACATACACACATATCTCTTCACTGCTTTCATCCTGATAATTTGTAGCTGTAAACTATCAGTCAAATAGAAATCTTCTCTTTTAAAGAAGAAAAGAGGATCTCATTTAACAACTGCAAACTAAATGCACTCAGGAATGATGGAGGAGTTAATTTTATTGGTTAAATAAAGAAACTGCCTAGGCCCATTTGATAGGCCAACCCTTAGGTGGATGGAGTAAACAGAACAGAATGCTGGGAGAAAGAAGCCGAGTCAGTGAGTCGCCATGATTCTCCCACTCCAGACAGACGCAGGTTAAGATCTTCCCTGGTAAGCCAACTCGTTGTGCTACACAGAATATTAAAAATGGGTTAGATCAATACGTAAGAGCTAGCCAATAAGAGGCTAGAACTAATGGGCCAGGCAGTGATTAAAAGAATACAGTTTCCGTGTAATTATTTTGGGGCATAAGCCATGCAGGCGGCCGGGTGCCGGGACGCAGACCCACCGCTCATTTTACAACACAGGAAGAAAAGGCAGTGATGCACCAAACAACTGGAACGCGTTACAGGTCTAACTGCAACAAACTCTTGCTGCAACCTTTCATAAGCCATCTGCCCTCACTAAGCCTCAGTTTCCTCCTTTGTAAAACAAGGAGTTTCAATCTACCACAATGTCCTTTCCCAATACTGAGGCAATCACATCAAGAAAGTGTGCTTGGCATAACATCAGTGTTAAAATGTATTTGTGGAAGAGATGAATAATTTAAAAAGTCAGCATGCATCTTCAAATATCTAGAAGGCAGAAAGAAGATACTTTTAAATTGAACAAAAAAGATTATGAATGTGAAGGCAAGCCTTTTATGTGTTTTCATTGGAATAGTATTTGGTTTTCTATGATCTGAGATCAGTCAAAAAGAGAATAAAAAGCCAAGTAATTTTGATTACGGCTATTGGATATAAATAAAAGAAATGTACTTTCAAATAAAGTCAAGATTTTGTAAGCTTAACTCGCAGATAGAGTAAGATGTCAGAACCACAGATCATGTCTACATTTTAAGGCAAAAATGGTTATTTTTGCCTTAAAACAACAAGATATTAGTTAAGAAATAAAAATAAAAAACTGTTATTAGGGAAGTACAAGTTTTGAGACATTTTTGGAAAATTTATGTATAATACATGTGAAAAATAATACATACATGATTCTACAACGTGGTAGAATTTGTAGAGTACACACTATTCAATATTTAATTATTTTTAAGTAAAACAAACTCTATAATAAATTGTGGTTAACTTATACAACCAAAATATACATTTTATAAGTATGCTTATAGGATAATAAAATATGAATTTAAAATACAATATTTAATATAGGTATAGATTTACACGGTCTGAATTGGAGTTAAAAATACAAAGAATGAATACAAAGACAAAACTACTAATTAAGCCATCAAACAAAAACAATAATTCTGGGATCCTGGGAGAATATATAAAGTAACACTCCCTCCCCCCTTTGGTTTTTCAAGACAAAGTTTTGGAGCCTGTCCTGAAACTAGACCAGGTTGGCCTCAAACTCACAGAGATCTGCCTGCCTCGGCCTCCCGAGTGCTGGGATTAAAGGTGTGCGCCACCACCACCCAGCAAGTATGAATTTCTTTATCAGAATCATGTCATTTCCCCCACCTGCTATCAGTTTCTCCAGCTGAAAACCAGTCCTGTAGGATCTTCACATACACCAGCTCTAACACGGGTGCTTTTTATCAGTGCCTGATTTGTTCCATCAGGGAATATTCAACAAGCCACATACACGACCAACACTCTGCCAGACAACAGGGCCACAGTCAGGAACAAAACCAGATAGCAAAAGCTCTGCCCCCAGACTCAACTGAAGGAATCTGACATAGGTGGCAATGCACAGCTTGGTCCTGAGGATAAACAGAAAGCTCCCTGATCTAAGAGGAGGAACTGGAACTGAGCAGCCAATAGGTAATTCAGGGGCAGGAGAAGAGGGAAGAGGGAAGTACTCTTGGACAAAATAATTTTATATTAAGAGCTTGTCATTTAGCATGGTATAAGGCTCTCCTGATGAGCTTCCTGACTTAGAACTGCTGGCTTCACTATCATGGCCTTTCGTATGGACATATGGTGCCCATCACATACTTCTTTTGAATGAATAAATTGCATGAATATGTCAAAAAAAGAAAAGACTGTGAGGATGGTTAAGTCTACAGCAGAGGGTGTAAAGTGTTCCATGTGGTTGGGACTGGTGGGAGTTGGGCAACAGTGTGACTTCCAGGAAAAGAGCAAAAAATTCACTGTTAGGTACATAGAACGGTAGGCGGCACAATTGAACAGAGAATGAAGGTATGCTGGAGAGAGGAAGGCCAGCCTCAATCCTTCCTCCATGTGTATTAAGGAAGATAGATTAGAATAGATGAAAGGACTACAGGGAGGCAGCTTGGTGCACTGTATTTGAGTTTCTTGTGAGGCAACAAATAAAAAAAAATCATGTATTATAATCTGATATAGCTAAAACATCTAAATGAATTGAGGAGATGCTATCGGCTTTCAAGATAAATAGTATGAAATCATTAAAAATGTTGGCGAAGGAGAGAGAATAACGCAGGCACAGGATTTAAGTGAATAACGGTATCTAGCTATGGGTATGACCATTTAGAGTGTACATGTGTTTCAATGTGAAAGAAGAATGAGGTTTGGGGGTGTATTTTGTTGAATGACCAATAAAAACTACATGCTGAAGGTTTGTATGAATTCTCTCTTTACATTCAAAAGACCTTATCAAAGAGGCAAAGTAGAGTAAGTGTTTCAACTAACAGAAATTACAGTAGAGATTCCCGTCACAATGCATAGCACAGAAAGACTAATTGGAATACAATTCAGATACTGAAACAAGATTTGGATATTCATTCTGCAATTAGAATGGTAAATGGAAGTTTCTCTCCTGCTCAGTCCTGCAGCCATTTAGTCCCAAAGAAACACACAGAGGATTACATTAATTATAAACCGTTTAGCCTTTTAGCTCAGGCTTATTATTAACTAACTCTAACAACTTAAATTAATAATTCTTGTCTTTGTTTAGCCATGGGACCTGGTGCAGCATTGCTCAGTGTAGCATTTTCTACTTGTTTTCTCTGTGTCTGGTGGGTGACTGACTCTATGTCTGTCCTCTTCCCAGAATTCTCTTAGAATGGTCATCTGGTCTATACTTCCTGCTTGGCTACTGGCCAATCAGCATTTTATTAAAATAATACAAGTAACAAATCTTTACAGTGTACAAGAGCATTATCCCACATAGAATCTCAATGAAACTTGTAAATTTTGAGTTAATTATTTGCCATATCAGCAATGAAGAATTTTCTCTGTGCACTATAACAGATTGATTTGACTAGCCATGAAAAGTTAAATGATTAAAGAATATTATTCCTTGGGAGTATTTCCTAAACCACTATGTGTTCTTCTTCCCCTTTTTCTTGTTTTCTTTTTTCTTTTGGAACTGGTGATATAAAATGCCTGTGAGAGACTGTCTAGTCAACTGGGGGGCCAATACGATGCCAATTAACTGACATATGAGCAGTATTGAAGTACCCAGCTTCGAAGTGAGCAACTCCAATGCCAAGTGTGGCATTATTTATGGCTAAAATGTTAAAAAATACATGATGAGTGTAAAAGTTGTAGGCTATTTTTTTGTATACCAATTAAGATGGTACTATGTCAGAATAGAGAGTGATTTCTGTTATGGTTGGATTGGGAATAAGAAAACAGCTGTGCCTATTACCACAGCTGGGTTCGGGGACTCTTGGTGAGAGTGTGAGGAAGGTTTATGTGATTGTTTGTTTGTTGTAGTTTTCATTTTTGATCCATGAATAAACTCTCAAAAAACACAACAGAGACTGGTTCCCCAAAAGAGAATGAGTTTGGACACTTTACTCCCCTTATCTGTTCTGCATTTAGACAGATTTTTACTACCACTCACTTCATTGTTTGATTTCTCTAAATCATGCTTAATGAAATTCTGTTCATGGCAAATGTGTTAAGTAAGTCTTACATTAAAAACAAAACAAAATAAAAAAAAACATTCAAAAGGCAAAGAAAGAGGAAAGAGAGAAGAAAGAAAGAAAGGAAGAAAGAAAGGAAAAGAAAAAACTACATAATGGAGTTAGGGGGAAACTTTTTTTTGCATTATGTAAAAGATCAGAAATAGGAAAAATACTGCAGAAATGTGTACTTTAAAAAGAACAGGGATGATATGGTGGTGCTTTCCTTTAATGCAAGCATTTAGAAGGCTGAGGAAGGTAGATCTCTGTGAGTTTCAGGATAGCTTGGTCAAAAAAGAGAGAGAAGAAGAGGATGAGGAGGAAGAGGGAGAAGAAGATGAAAAGAAAAAGAAGAAGAAAGAAGAAGAAGAAGAAGAAGGAGGAGGAGGAGGAGGAGGAAGAGGAGGAGGAGGAGGAGGAGGAGGAAGGAGGAAAAGAAAGAGAAAGAAAGAGATAGAAAAAAAGAAAGAAAGAAAGAAAAGAAAGAAAGAAAGAAAGAAAGGAAACTATTAAGTACAAAAATTTCATCTGAGAATATTTTAAAAATAATAATTTGGAAAAATAATTAAACAAAATTATGAATGTTACTAAATGTTTTGGAGTGAAAACTGCATTTTGCAAACAAAAATTGGAAGGAATATAAATGAATGATTTTTCTGTTTAAAAATAATCTTATAATACTTAAATTAGTTTTAAATTATTTTGCTAACATTTTGCTTCTCAAATCTTGAAATAATTTGGTTATGTTTACTATTCTATTCAGTTGGTATAATTATTGGTAACAAAAGGAAGACAATGAAATGTTTTTCTTTCAGAATAAATAAATCACATAAACACAAATTCAGCCTCCTACAGCAAGAATTTAATTATATTAAAGTAAAGATTTGAGTTTATGTGAACTTTAAACTATAAAGTAAAAATACAATAGTTTAATTAATTACAAAATTCTTCTTCCAGTGCACATTGACAGATATATTCCACAAGATATAATAAGCATATTGTGGTGTGATTTAAAATTTTTTGAGACAGAATTTCACTCAGTATTCCAGGATGGTGTCCAACTTGCAATCCTCTGCTCACTTCTCCAAAGTGCTAAGGACCACAGGAATGTTCACCTCAACTAACTGTTTAATCGGTTCTCAATATTAGCAATGAATACATGTAGAGATGTATGTTCTTTATTATATTTGCTTAGGTCCAGTTTGGATTAAATGGAAGATTCTCTCTCTCTCTCTCCCTCTCTCTCTCTCTCTCTCTCTCTCTCTCTCTCTCTCTCTCTCTCTCTCTCTCTCTCTTTCTCTCTCTGTGTGTGTACATACACATATCTGGCCTGGCCTGAGCTTTTTTCGAGGATTTTAACATTATCTGAATTAGTGTATGTACAATCTCCGGTGTAAAGAGAATAGGGTCTATATTTTGCACTTCCTGATGATGAAGATTGGCCTTTTTGGAAGGGTAACTATTTATTCTTACTATATATGTTCTTTTTATATGACCCTCCCAAATGGACATAACTCTACTGAAGTTTATAATTCTTTTAAAAATGAGATTTTGCATCTAATTTTACATGAATTCTCAATCTTCTGCCTTTATTATTATTCTACATTATTAAAAATAAAATGTTTTCTAATATGAATAAGTCTTGCTATTTAATTATTATGACAACTGAAGAAATAAATATTGGTTAAAAACGCATTGCTATATCATTAGGAATATTTCTTTAAATATTGTATAGTTATTTATTGCATATATAATACAAAACAAGTATATTACTTATACGTTAGCCAATGTTGTCACTTTTGGAGCTGACTAAGTAAGTAAAGCAATTAGGATCAAACGATGGCCTAAAAATTATTGGGCTTGAAACGTAAAATAAAAGCAGTTGGGAAGATTATGGCCATTAATCATTTTTGTTTTCCCCTGGAAGAACCATCTTCACTTGGATCGAAAACAAATGTTCTTCATGTTGTTGGCAAATTTGTTGTATAGAGTGGGTGTCTGGAAGTAATTGTTGCTTTCTGATTTTGTTCTTGCTCAGTATGAAGGGCTCCACACTATACCTATCTAGCTTTTCTGACACTTTAATACAACCTCTTTAGTATTCAATATATGATCATACTCAGCAGATCTTCATTATCAAATAATATATTATAGTAAATATAACTTGTGGGTATCCACATAGGACCTAAATAATCTTACTAACTCTTAACCTTGAGATAGACTATATTGTATGTATCCTCCAGTAACTGTCACAAAAATGAATAGATTTTTTAAACAGATTTGTTTAAATTTAAAAACTATTTGTATAATATATGACTTTATGTAGAGTAGAAATTAAAAGCCCTGACAGAATTAGACTGTGCTTCAAATGTTCAATAAAACATTTACTGTGTCCAAGATTAAATCATACATTGTTTAAAATTAATTATTCCTTTTTAATTGCGTTATATAAACAGAAAATGACCTGTTAATTTAAAGAAAATCTATCAGCACAAAATGAATTCACTCACATAAACAAGCAAGATGAACTTGACCTTGTTTGAACTTGTTTTGATGTGGCCCAGATGGTAGGCTACATGCTTGAATAGCAGCCTAAAGCTGAGGAAAAACTCATATAGCAAGATCTAGATTTATAGCCCTCTGCAAATTCCTACCTTGTATTGTCCTTTCAGCATCTGTTCTTCCCCCGCTGCGGTCAGCTTCTATCTCTGGGGTCAGGGAGTCTAAAAACACAGAGACACAAGAATGACATATATTTCATTTGATTCCTGTTGTCTTGAGAAACAAGAGCTACCTGCAGAATTAAAATCACGTAAATCTTTGTCATCTTTTGAAGGTTTGACATAACTGTAACCATCAGAATTTTCAGAAGGTGTGATTAGATAAGTGGCATAATATTGTCCGTATGACAGGTTGGAGTAGGAGTTCTTAGATTAACGTTTTATCATTTTTCTGTAGAAATGGATTTTGTTAAGTAGAAAAGCAACGTCAGGTCCCAGATACTGAGAATAAATAACAAAATGGTAGGAGCACCTATGAAATAAAGCATTTGCTGAATGATTCATGAGACCTAGATGCATACACACCCACAAGCACATGTCCACATTGTCCCTCTGCTATTACAAATCAAAGCTGCTTATGGGAAAAAAAAAAAAAAAACATGCATGTTCTTACCATTTAAGACCCTGAGACTGTCTGCGGAAGCTGCTTGTTTCAGTGTCTGCTCTGCTTGCTCACGGCGTTTGGTCTCAAATTCCAGAGCTTCCTGCAGTTTTCTCTTTGCTTTCTTTTCCTTCTTTAGCCTCTTTTGGACGATGGCTAGAAAAGAGATCTGAAGATTAATTTTCAGACCATTTCTAATGCTGCTGATTTACAAACAGCAGATAATCCTTATTGTACTGATTTCTCCTTAATAAACAGAGTCTGTTTATAAGTAGAAAGTCTTGTAGTCTGCTACAAGTAGGAAACCCTCCAACCCCAACTTCACCTAAAATAATATCCAAGAAAACGTTAATAAAAGTCAACACCGTATTCTAGCTTTAAATGATTCCAGGAATAACTTTAATTGTCCAGTGGAGAGATATTTAATGGGGTTCCGACTTTAGTAAATATTTGTGTTCATTCATAAAGAAAGCTTGGCTAAGTGAAGTTTGTGGCTTAGTCTCTGCCCTTGAATCAGATCATTGCACAGTACACTGAATAGTGTATGCTTTTGTATGTATCTCCCCTGGACTCGGGAGGTAGTGCCTCCACAAATGCTGTGGGAAACAAACAAATAATACCAATTAGATTTTTCATAATTATTCTTTCAGATTTTAGAAAATATGGACTATTACTTATATATGAGGAACAACATACTTGTTATGTATATACAGAAGCAGTAATTTCTTTTAATAATGATATTATATTTTTATGAGAATGATTCCTTCCTAACCAATGTGTAACACTATAAGATATTTTAAGAATTCATGTTGCAGTTTCATTTTACTGGAATTACAGTGAATATAAAACCTCACTTGAAGTTATAACATGCTACTGATAATAATGTTTTGTATAAAAGATAAATCATGAGATAGAACTTGGGTGAGGTATATTTTCTCCTATTGAAAGATTTCAATAGTGGTGCCCAATGTTAATCGGTAATAATAACAATATACATGATAAAAATGTACATTCATAGACTTAAACTGTTTTTACTCTGTCTACACATGAACAAAATGGAAAGCAGTAAGTATTATGGTGGCAAATGTAAGTTCTTTGAAATTATCTTTCTGGATAATACATATTTGACACTATTCCAAAATTCAATTTTTTTAGTTATAAAGAGCAACCACTCTAAGTTTCTTGCTACCCATAAAAGAACAATGGTTTTACTTAATTTGATATTTCATCAGAATATAAATTTAGGAAAAATATTCTTGCAAATGATTAATTTCAGTTTCTAATCCCTACCTGTCCCATATGTATCATCACTAGCCCCACTTAGCTGGCAGTCCATTAACCTGTTGAGTTTATTGTTTCTATATCATATATCTCAAATCATTTTACCCCCAATGGGCAATGACTATGTTCTTATATGTGAAATAATTGACAATGATTTGAAATCAATGCTAATGTCCTCTTTATTAAGAGTACATTTAATTGATTATTCTAATCTTATCTTATATTTTAATTTTTAAATGTTATTTAATATCTATCTGTGAAAAGATATGTTAGTTTTGAAATAGGTTTGTAAATTGCACATGATCATAATCCTAATATCCGGATACACAGCACCCAGCCATTGACCACTACTCAATTTCCTCCTGCGTGATTCCAGGACATGAGACTGAATGAGTTGTTAGCAGGATAATACACTTCTCCAGCAAATACATTTGTAGTAGGTAAGTATGGATAACTATAACTTTGAAATAATTATTGGAAGTTAGTTAAATGAGAGGTTTAAGGTATCTGCGCATGCTTTGCTCTCTAGAAGGTAGAGGAATAAAACTGAAGAAAACCTTGCCATTAGAATCACTAGACTCCAAAGATTATTCTAGAAATCCTAAGATATATCTTTTAGTCTTTTATGTGTTTTCTTCAGACTAGAACAAAATAGAACCATGGCTAGGTCATAAAAAGGTGCTTCCACAGATTCAACTCGCTTCTCAAACTTCCTCATTCATTTTGAACTCATCTGTCACCAATGTTTACCACGCTTGAATTATTTAAATTCTTAACTCTATACAAATTTATATCATTAAAAACCGTATATGCTCTGTGACAGTGCCTCAAACAAAGTTGAATCCAGAAACCCACTAGGTACTGATTCATAATAAATACTGAAGCAACCTGGAAAATCCTAAAACAGACACAATAATCTTTAAACGAACACATCAAACATGAAAGACAGGCAGTTGAAAAATTTATATGAAATACTTACAAAATTAAAGAAATTAAATCCCCCTTTTTTACAATTTTTGTGAAATCATGTAGCTGAAGCAAAGGAGAGATTTGTTGTAGTCTTAAAATTCATGCATAAAATAAATATACAAATATTATTGACCTTCAAAATTATCTATTGATGACCAGTATAATATTTTAAAAGAAGCAATTTGGAGATCAATAATACCATTATTTTTATCCAATAAGAATTCATTTTGGTAAGTACTTTATGGACTTGACCTTGTTGAATGAACATGAAGCATTCAGAAGGAAAATTATACAAACACTTAACTCCGGTTATTTGCTCAGATATTCATCAAGCTTCCATTTCAGTTGATAAATATCTTACCAAACCTGCTTTGCTTGAATAATCAGTCTTTTCTAGTTTAGCTTTATAACTTTAACTTTTGAGGTTTTCAAAGGGCAATTGTGAGTGAGTGCAATATTCTTCATCATGTTTCTCATCTTATCATTATAAACATTATTCATTAAACTTTATAAGTAATGAAAATTATATGATCAATGATATAATAGATATATCTATTTCCCTGAGATAGAAAACAGAAGAGAATATGCTTGTTAAACCTTCAGAAATACAATAAACTCATGATTCAAGTCTGTTCTAAGTTCAGTTACAGGCAAAGTAGCAAAAATGAAAGTATATCACCAGCAGAACAATATTATTTTATTGACTGATTCACTTAAATATTAGACCTCCGTGGATTTTCACAGATACCTCTGTTTTTCTGTTCCATGGCCAACTGCTTCTCCAGTGTCTCTCTTAGCTCTCTTTCCCTTAAAAAATCCATCTTCAGCTCTGTTTTTTCCAGTTGGACCTGTTTTTCTTGAGCTCTGGCATTATCTATGGCAACTTTCAAAAGGCCCTGTACAAAAAAGGTATTCAGCATGAGGATACTTTGGTACAAAAGACATTTTGTTCACTACTGAAATGTATTTTTGATGAGAAGAGCTCACTTATCAAATTCTTTAATTCCTGTGAAACCATCCAGGACTCACAAATGCCACAACTAAAGCACAAAACTTCTATTTCTACATCTTATTAAACTCTTTTAGAAAGACAAACTTATGGCATGTAGGTTCTATTGCTTCACATTAGACTAGCTAGCTAAATTTCAGTGAGAGTCACACAAAGGCATCCTATGAAATACAAACAGACAAAGGAAATGGGCAGTTCTACAAAGAACCATCTAGCATAGTCTATGTGATCCTGGTAAACAGTCATTGTCCTCAAGGTCATCCATCCTTCCATACAAGGTTACACTTTCTACAGCTGTCTTATGTGTGCTTCCAATTCAGCTATCTATGTCTGCTGAAGGAAGTTTGCTCTTTCAATCTATGTAGTTCCATGGCTCACAACCTCATTTCCCTTTCTATGGCCCAAAGTAATCATTCATGAGGTGATTTCGCTGACCATCTAATCAGAAATATCCCTACATGGAGATGATACTGTTAGATTTTCTTAACCATTGTCATTGCATTCGTTGTTAAATAATATTATTAGATATCGATGCGTTAACTGACTTATAACATGCATCTCCCACTGTAATGAAGTTTTTTGACAAAAGCAGGAATATTTGTTATTATTAAGCACTCCGTATCCAAACCATGCCATTAATTTTAAAATGTTTACATATTGAGAAATTAAAATTACCACTCATGTATACTTGAGATACATAACACATTTAAAGCATCTAGAATAGTATATTAGTAATAAATTATTTTTATGATGTCCTTCAAAGTATTGTAATAATCTGGGAATAACATTTAAGAAGATATCTCACAGGCTAGTAACTCAAAAGCTTTAGAAAAAAGTAACTTACTCATTCTTACAAATGATTTTAGAGATATGCACTTTTTTTCATTTATAATTTTCATAAAATTTTGCAGTTCCTTCAGATTTTGAAAATAAACCTTGAGCACATAGTATGCTTACAAAAAATTTATCATGGTCTTTGCCAGAGAAGATGCTCAGGACCAAAGATATCACTGAAAAGTCAAGTTAAAAATTCTTTCACCATAAGTTCAGCAATATAAAATGCTGTATTTGAAATGTAAAGTATTTTGTCATAGTTTCTGAAGGTGTCAGTCTGAAATTTGCCATTGGATTTTTATGAGAAGTAGAATTTAATGCCAGTGCTAGAGGTGCTCAGGAAGGAAACCCTTTTAAAAAGTCAATGTGGATGCAATGACTCAAAAATTCCAACTCCAGATTGACGTGAAGCCCAATAGAAAAGAGGTAGTCTGTCTCCAGCAGAACAGAATAACTTTTAACACAGTCATGGGCCATTTTAATTATCTTTTCATATATATAATGAAAATTATATACATACACATTGTGCTTTATCTGATCCAAAATTTTCTGGCATAATTCTTGTGATAGAAAACAAGCAAGAAAAGAATTTCTGTGCGGCAGCTCTCCCTTCCCCACTCTTTTGTTGTTTAGTAATAAAATCCTCCTTCTAAAGCAAACTGCCATCTTAACAAAATTCAGCAACATTCCTGTATATGTTTCTTCTGCATCAGGAACAAACAATTAGTAACAAATGAAAGAGATCATTACATCAAGTGCCCTTTCAGATCACCCCAATTAAAACTTTAGTTTAGCTGTATTTTAATTCTAAGATACCAAATTCTAATTTTCTGCTCTGATTGCTCTTGTTGACTTATCTTTGAAAGATGTACTGTCTGTGCAATGCCTAGAGATTATTTAGCAAGATGCCAATGTTGGCACCACTTAATGTGTTGATTGGTTGTATTATCAGTAGCTGTTTAAAATAAATTACTATTAAACTATTATTGTCCTTGGGTGACAAAACATAATATTTTGGTGTTCTTAAATATGGAACAATCATTAAGAACAAACATGTTGAATAGTGTTAAGATCTAACTCTAAACTGTGTCATTTTATTATTAATAACAGTTTGCAAATGATGAAGTTGCTGGAAGAATTGACATTTACTCTCTCCTTTTGTTGCAGTTATTGGTAATGTAGTTAATGATGTTGAATTGCATATTCCTGGTGATTATGTCTGAAAAACATTAACGTTTAGCATCCTATGCCTCTAGAGGCTATGTATCAGCTATATAGAATTAATCTTAAAATTTAGACTTAAATCAATGCACACCACTAAGATACCAGTGTGAACGAAGGTTCCCCACTACAACAAAAGATACATATGCAAAAGTATGTTATTGCCAGTAACATGCAACAATAAATAAAATGAATACAGAATATCCATTTAAATTTAGCACAGCCAGAGGCTGGGTAAAAGCATCAGCAAGAACTGTCCAGAACATCTACAAGTCATGAAGACATCTTTTAGCTGTAAGTCGCAATTCTCCCATATTTGTGTAATGTCTGTTAATTTTCCATGTATGTGGTGTGCAAAATATCACAGTAATTATGTGGTGGTACTCAGAAGGACCTTCTCTGCACAGTGCCATGACAACATTTTGAATTACAGTTAAGAGGCAAAAGTTTCAATCACGGTTTTTGTTTTTTCTCCCCCTCTAAGGTGTTTTCAGATCTCACAAAACTGATGTTGGGTAATCTCTATAAAGAAATACAGTTGATGTTTATTCTGAGCACAGCCATGGTTTTTTTTTAAAAAAAAAGACAATGGTTTACTGTGTTCATGCTCAGATTTGTTTTCAATGAAGCATGATGTCTCTAATCACACACAAATTCTTATCAGCTGAAATATTTTTATTTTTTTCCAGAAGATAAGCCTCCTCATAAGATTGCAGAGACAGGTGCCTCTGCATGAGTCTACCAATCTAGCAGTGTTACAAAACATTGAAACTTAAAAGGAAGGTCCAGAAGGCTCTGTTGCCAGAGGCTTCCGCAAGATCTTA
Source organism: Chionomys nivalis (assembly GCF_950005125.1). NCBI lineage: Eukaryota > Metazoa > Chordata > Mammalia > Rodentia > Cricetidae > Chionomys > Chionomys nivalis. Next base: position 21,453,469 of record NC_080097.1, on the reverse strand, counting down.
GTCCAGACAGAACTGCAGTGCCATAATTTTTAAAAATAAAATTCCATTTAGTATTCCCTCTTTGCAGAATAAGAATGAATTGTATCCCTTGAAATCCAGACTTTAATAGACAGGAAGAAAGGAAAAGGTCAGTATCAAGTGATGTGTTATGACAGTGTTTTTAAAATTGTACTCTCTACTGTTACACAGTTCCCAAAGCTGAGGAATGGCATCCTTCCTATGAAACATCTTCTCTGTGTCTAAGTTCACCTTGTGAGTCATGTGTGCTGATAGTGAGTCCATCAGTACTTGGAAGTCACTATGTTACCATATCTACTTCAAGAGCCTTATATGCAAAGCCAGCAAACACAGAGATTACGAAGATTTATTGTATAGAACTGGGCCTGATGAAGATGGCATAGTGGGTGTAGGCACTGTCAATCAAGCCTAATGAACTGAGATCAGTTTCTGGGACTCACAGTGTGGAAGTAGAGAACCAATTGTAAGTAAGGTTCCCACTGACTTCCACACATGCACCACGACAACCCCTTCCTTTAACCAGTACCACATGTACAAAGTAAATATGAATGTTTAAAAATGTATAGAACCATAGCATAAATTTATTTACTAAATATTAAGAAATACTATGATTGTTCATGGAAATAATATTCACCAAATATGGGACATAGTCCATGATATGAAACTATCATTGCTTTTATCATCACTCTTAGCTGAGTTTAGAATCCTAGGTATAGTTTAGTATTTTGCTCCTTAGTGTTGTTGTTGTTTTTTTTTTTTAACAAACTTTCATGGGAACAAAAAGAAAACATCCAAGTCACATTATATGATAGCAATCAAGAATAAAGCATGAGATATAATAACAATATATGCAATAATAACCTATGTGTTTTGAATCCAATGTGATTAAAATTTTATACCAATATTACAAATCAGCAAAAAGCTCATTTTTTTCACAGTGTATGAAAAGTAGAGTAAAACATTTGGCAGGGACATTGTGACACAGGTTTGAGGATGGGCAGGGAGAGGTTTTAGTCTCAATACTGAGGCAGATTCTGTCTCTTTGTATTTCCTCTCAAACAAATGAAAACTACCTCTCAAATGCCATAGTTGCATTATTTTTACTTAATACACCATACTCAACAAGGTACTGTCCTTTTGTATTTTTTACTATTTCTTTTAGGTTTTCATACATTTTTTTTAACTTATGATATAGTTGCAATATTTTTAGCAAGACTGAAATATTGAACAGAAGGCCGTGAATATTCTAGGTAAGCTGACTCTCTACTGCTGAACCAAAGCCACTCCACTTCGTACACAAATCACAATGAACCCACCTTCTATCACCTACCCTTTATTGTAAGCCTCTTTCAGGATACTTTCATGCATAATTAACACTTTCTGGTTATATTTTATAATCAGTGAGTCAGACCACCCCTACGCGTTGTGTACTTGTTTGTGTAGCTGCTTTTTAAAATTTATTTTCTTACTTTTACATCTGTTATAACCAAATCTTCTCCTCCCTCTACTCTTCCTAGCAACCCCACCCTACCTCATCAACTCATCCGCCACTGTTTGTTTTCAGTTTTAGGCAGACATAGGATTTCTCTGTATAGCCCTGGCTGTTCTGGAACTCACTATGTAGACCAGAATATCCTTGAAGCCAGAGATCTCTCTGCAAATTTACCATATATGTTCTTTTTTCTTTCAACTTCTACTTACTGACTTACTCTCACTCTACTATTTGTAAGCCACGAATGTCCTTACCCACCGAGTTTTCTCACTAGAATCAGTTCTATTCATTTTACAGTGAATTTGCTCTTTTGCTGTATATACTGGCTCCAGGGTAAACACAACAAGTGTGATGCTGTCAGTTATGAAAGCTATTGTTTTTCTGATTTAGGATGTAAGTATCAGTTGGAACTAGTGAATAGAATCCTGTTTTGAATGTAATCTATTGGCAGCCAATATTTGAAGGTGTCACTTCCAAATATTTGACCCTAAAACATTTCCTCACATTAAACTGCCCAGTGACCTATTCAAGGACATCATTGAAGGTGGAGGCTATGGCGAAATACTTCCATACTGAATACAACAAAATACCATGCAAAAACACAAGTTCTAGGAACAAAAAAATGGAATGAAATTTTATTGCCCCTGAAAATTAATTACTGTTATTTATTCCAGATGTTTTCATTATCAATTTAATTTAAATTTTAATCAATTTAATTTAAATAATTTAAACTATTCAAGTGACATGAAGGAAATGCCATAACTCTTCTAGGTTTGACATCATCAAAATATTAATAAAAATACTTTTTAAACTAGTGTTTAATTTTTTGCATGTAAATATAATTTTTCCATAAGTTTTATAATAGCAATTATGAAAATAATTTTTAAAATGATTTTGTGTAGGAAATATCTATAGTAGTCACCACAAATCTAGTTATTAAAAAAATCAACTAATACTATATTATGAAATAGTTTGTTTTTAAAACAATAATGTATTAAATAATATTTCGAATGATTTGGGGAAATGAATATTAATAGCAACAATTTAGTTTCAAAGTAACTATATAGCTTTAAACTGACTACATGAGTATGCTACAGTCTTCACAGAGAAAGCAGAGAACCCAATTATACATATTTAAAATTGCAGGTGAAATTGATGTAGGCAGATTATAATTATCTAAATTAAAATTTAGACAGCAAACACATTCATATTCTCTGCCTAATAAGCCAGGATTATGACTGTTTAAGCAGTCTATAAGATTTCTTAGATATAACCATAACTCAATAAATGTGGAAATAGTAAGATTTAACATCTATGGCATTTTACAAACTATTGTGAAATCATCAAAAATTCAGTATATATATGATTATCAATATGTATTTGTATACATATATTGCTAAGGGACTCAGTTATTTTCTTAGTCTTAGTTTCATTTTATGTATACATATGTGTATGCATGTGTATTAAAGGAAATATTTAATATTCATAGTTATATAACACCTATGTTTACACATATATACATATGTATAAAATTGATGTAAACAAGTATAATTCTTAATGTTGAATTTTTTATTGATGCTCTAACTTTATTAGAACCAGATTCCAATCAATAAAACCTTAAAATCAATAATTTAATTCATTTTGCTTATTAATGTACCATTAACTCTTCTAAGATACACCCTTGGTGTATATATTTGGGGAGGAGACCAGATCTAGAGTAGGTTAAATAAATAGAAAACTTGTCTAAAATGTGGACATTTCCTTTTCTTTTTTCTTTCTAAAAGAAATACTTAGTTTGAAATGATGGGGATATCATGCCTAGTCTAAATACTCCAAGCAGAGGGAGATGATGTAATACTCCCAAACTGTCAGTATTTGACATAGAACTATGAATGTCAGGCCAGGTCTCAGGCCCAGTGTACAACCATTCCTCTGCTGAGTGAGCTGATTTCTAGTAAAAAAAAATAGAAATAAAAATAAAAAAAACTAGAGTATTTTTATGTGGAAATTCAAGTCAAAATACCATTAGTCTGATTATAAATTTCTAAGACAATTTTATGTGGAGTTTTGTGTAGAATAATATGAACCTTTCTAATTTCTTGTTTTTATTAGTTCCTTGAGAATTTTGGATGTATTTTAATCATATCCACCTCCTTTCCTCACTCTTCCCAGGCCTACTCGTTTATATACACACGCAACTATATCTTTCCTCATTTACTATCTGTTTCTCTGTTACCATCTCCTTTTGTTTCGCTTCGTGTCTCTGTCTCTCTCTTTCTGTCTATCTGTCCCCATCTCTCTCCTTATCAACCACAAGTCATGTTGCTTATATACTCTTGGATATGCGTTCTTAAGTGGGTCATCGTCGACTTAGCAGGATTGTACCGTTTATTCCTGGATCTGCTAACGGACATAGTTCTTCAGTGAGGAGGAGACTCTGCACCAACTTCTCTTTCTATGCTGAGATTTTTGTTTGTCTTGAGCTTGAATAGATTATGAGCAAGTTGTCTAGTCCGCTGTGAATTCATATGTGTAGCCTCACTTCCTTGTTTTGAAAATACTGTTTCCTGGCAGTCATCAATTGTCTCTGGCGCTTACCACCTCTAAGCTCCTTTTCCACAAAGGTCCCTAAGACTTGATGGGAAGAGATATGATACAGATATCTCAATTAGGGCTGAGCCTTTGATAAACTCTTAATCTCTTACACCCAGACCAGTTGTGCTATTCCCCTGCTTTTCAAAAGCATTTCCTGCAACAAGAGTGAAATTCACGATGATCTGTTCCTGGCAATATATATATAAAATTTGGGGGGAAAATTCCTATGTTTACTTTTGGCTGTAATCTGGTCATGATTGAAACGAGACTGGACTGATGACTTATTTCAGTTAATAAGTACAAAACCTTAATGTTGAATACAGTTCTAGCAATTCTAATTACATTTGTATTTAAAAAGCCGTATTAATACATGAGAAGATAAGTTACATTAAAGACCTCCTGTTATATCCTTGGAGAGGTAAATAAAATTAATTACATTTCAGCTAGAGCAAAGTTTAATATGGTAGGAAATGTGTTTAGAAAATATAAGTGAGTACAGAGTGCTAACAGCATCTGTATCTATGTCTCCTTCTGGCTCCTCCTGAGTAGAAGGAAAAGTTCCATCTGGGGCCCACATGATCTCTCTGTGCATGGCAGGACGAGTATGCGTTCTTCTATCCCAAACACTTTTATTATCTTGGCTCCCTGCACTATGTTATTGTTAACTCTAAGTATTTTTGATTCATAATGTACTGTACGTAAGATATACATCCTGAGGGACACATAGGAAATCTGCGGAAACTTTTCTATGGCTTTTTGAAGTCTATTCTTTGAAGAGTCCCCACTTGCTGAAAGAAACTTATTTATGAAAAAAGAAATTCTTTTGGATTCTTCTTTATTAGACATATTTAAAATGACTAAACATATCATTTCCTCACTGAAAGGCCAGCAGTTTAAAAATATCTACATATTTATTAGAACTTGCATGCTGTCATTTGATAAACCAGACAAATTTACACACTTAAATTGGTCCCATTATTTGGCAATAAAGAGAACATTTAGGGGGGAGTATTTTTCATAAATGCCTACACCAATTTTATTTATTTTTAATATGGTGAAATACAAATTATTTGTTGAGCATTTCTACAACAATTTGGTTGGTGTAGTAAAGTTAAAAGGTAGTTTTCTGGAGAAATGTCTAATCCTCTGGATCAGCCAATATCACGAGATAATTATTTGAAGTGGGTTTCTTTTAGAAAAGCAGTTCACCTGTGTGTGTTCCGTGCTCCTTCCTTGCAGAATGAAAAGAGCCATACCTGTATGTTAGTGAGAAGGGTCTCTATGGAAGACAGGCCATCGGGAAACAAGAACGGAGACGGGAAGCCTGGAGGTAGTGGTTGCCCATGCCCAGTTAGAGAAAGTTTGTCGATGCTGTCTCTTGCGGTTGGTGTAGAAATCGGGGTCTCATCTGTATGTGATTGAAACAAAAATATAGAACAAGTTACGCTTGTCTGTTTTTATTAGACCTCAGTAATGGCTTCCCTAGTGGTTTCCAGAACATTTATTGCAAATTGGTTCCTGCTATCAGGAGAAAATGCTTTCTGCTGAATTTTCTTTAATGAAAAAGCTGTGGAGATACAACAAGATAACATTAATGAGTAACTTTATAAGCCTTTTAAATGCAGTCTCTAATGAGACTGAGTTTACAGTGCCATAGAATCTTTTTAAAACAAATATTATCTCATATATAGTTGTGATAATATATTCAGGCTGACTTTATGGGCACCTTCCCAATTATCTCATTTTAGTTTGCTCTGTTTGGATTGACAATAGAGTATTTCTAAAGCTTTCTATAAGAGAAATGTTTTGTATATCAGGATGTTTCTTTCTCAATTAACCCTTCCTTTATATTGATGGTTCATTCAAATGTAGTCTTAATAAGCTTAACAAAGAATCTACAAGTGAAACCCCCCTTTCTTTTCTTGTCTTTCATTTTTTTTTCTTTTCCTTTTGTAACATCTAAAGGGAAAGACTAAAATCCGAGGACATTGTTTCTAAGTTGCAATTAAAATAATCACTCTCATTAGCAAAAAATCTAATTTTAAATACTTAAACATCTAAAGCTTTCACACATAAAAAGGGAACTGAAGAAAAAACATTAAAAATGTAACTTCCATCCCAGCCTTATGGAAATCATATTACCCCTTTCAGGTAAGTTATTATTTATTTCATTGATTCTACACTCTTCAACAGTTAAGCCACTTAATGTCCGAACACAAGCACTCTTTCCTTTCATTGTAAAAAGTTTTCATTTAACTACTTACTATTTAAACATTTGCATACTTTTCAATGAAATGGAAGCAAGTTGTGGCTTATTCACAGATAATGTTAGTCAGGCTAGTACTCTCTATTTTATAAATATTTTTCATATTTTACCCCAGGAAAATTCACCAGTACAATGTATTTGAGTACTTCTTATAGTATCTCTCAGTTCTACAAGTGGCTAAAATTTTCAGCATATTTGATTTTTGCTTATAATTTGACACCACTGTTCTCAGTCATTCCTTTATTTTAAAATGTAACACTTAAACACACAGCACATTTTCCAATCATGCCTGTCTAGTGTGGAAATAGTATGGAAGGCGCCATGCCTATAGTCACGAATGTCAGAACCTGCTAAATCGTATCCCTCACCTTCCTCATTTTTAGTCAATGAAGTAAACAGGAAGAAACGGTGGGGAGAGGTGTAAGAGACAAAAGATGTTCTATTCACTGCCCCCCTGTCACATTCTCCCGTAATTTCTCCTTCCACTGCCTCTGTGAAATCGCTGACGGATGAGTTCAAGCAGCATGTACTAGAAGAAACAGGAAGCAACTCAGCCAGGACTCATAATGCTGTATTTTATCACAGCTTTCACATGGGGTGGAGAGACTCTTCAGGGCTCAGGTAGGACTGCAGCAGGGCTAATATGAGCAAGGTAATTTTGGACACCATTTACCACGCTGTCATAAATTACTTCTCTAGACCAAGGCTGCTACTGTTTTCTCATAAGAGCTCTGGAAAGGCACTTGTTAAACATCTACGTGCATGTGTCATTGTTTAAGAAAGGAGAGCAATATTTTTTGATCTGTTTCACCTTAGCTGTCACATTGTAAAGAAAATACACCTTAATAGATCATGGAGATAATAATTGCTTGTCTTTTGAATAAAGGGATAGAACCTAATGACCATCCTAGCATGCATTCACCTTAACATCTGTGACTTCGTAATTTTGAAAGACTCTGCAAAAAAAAAAAAAAAAAAATGAAAGCCAAATGTATTTATGAACACATTTGAGCATATCTTTGATCACTAAATAATTATTTGTTTTAACTTCAGTGCATTGATGGTTGACTATGCTTGGCAGGTGAGAAACAAATCATTAAATCACTATCATGCCTACATTCATGCACTGTTAATTGTTGAAATGATGCACACAATAATAGGGGTGGAAAAAATGTACCAGGGTAAAAGCATTGTAAAACTGATGTAGACCAGAGTGACCCATTCCTATATTAGTTATATAGGAATTAAATAACTAATTCCTATAGCTGGTAAAGCCCTGTACCTCCTGTTGTTATTTCTTTAGCCAATGCTCATCCAGTCAATGATTAACACTCTTCTGTGTGTATGTGCAAGCATGTGTGTGCATACGTATTCTTTTTCTCATTGCATCTAATATCATGTATGAGAACAGACCATCATTTGCTATAAATCTGGGTCACAACTACTTAAAATAAAAAGAAATTTAAAGAAATGTTAACTACAACCTCTCCTTTTATTAAGAAAAAGAAGGCTAAAAGATCAAATAAATGAAAAATATTTATTTGGACCTCAATATGCTCTTATCTGAGAAGATACTGTCACCTCTCAGCAATCAACAACATAAAAGTCTACTTTATTTCCTCCTGCATGGATTGTAAAACTAAGCTTTAATCATATTTGCTTTTTAAATGAGGTGACCTTGATATCTTTGAAATATTCTTGGAATATTAAGGCAAAATTTTGAGACCAGACAGTGTCAGAGTCTGGGCATTACACAATCTCCATGGACTTCAAAGTGTGAAGGAAGAAGCAGCACACACTCACAGATCTGATTTCCACGTGATTTACCTGCAAAGGGTTTCACAAGCTGTCTTCCGAAGACAATTATCTAGTCAGATTTGGGGATTTTTGTATTGTGCCATATGACATCAGGTTTTAGTATCTGATTATCACTGAACAGAAATGGATAGAGTTGTGCTAGGAACTCCAATTTATTCCCAGAGTGACTTAAATGGTGATCAGCAAATACATGGCCATATTGTAATGCTATTTTATGAAAGGGGGTTAATTCATAGATGTATGTCACAATGTTAACAGGAGGTTATTCCAGTGTAAAATGAGACCAAAGTTCTCATGGTATGTGTTCTCGTGAGAAAAAGGCAGAGGGATATTTGTAAACACACACACAAGACACACAAACACACACAGCGACAGCAAGGGGGGGATAAAGAGATAGAGATAGAGATAGAGAGAGAGATAGAGATAGAGAGAGAGAGAGAGACTGTAAAAGGGAGGTGATGTGACCAGAGTCAGGAACTAAAACACTGCAGTCACAGTTAGGTACGCAACACATGCCAGATGAAACCAGCTTGCTAGTTACCTATTAAATTGTTATATTTAAATTCTAAAAAGAAGTTATTAACTTTTAAGCATTATTCTACTTTAATTTAGATACAAGGAACTGTAGTAATTCCTGAAGGAAAATGGAATGGCACATGCTACAGTTTAATAAGTAATTTCATCTTAATGCCCAGAAAAATTACTGATTGAAATCTGAATAATTACACAATAAATATGCTGACAATTTCCCCATTATTTAATCAAGATCATAGAAACTTAAAGTACAAATGGAAAAGACAAAACATTTCAGTTGCATAACAAAGGATGAGGACATCGTATTTTAGTCTTCCTTATCACCTGAACTCAGGATTCTAATAGCACATTAAGTCACTTTTTACTAAGCAACCATCAGGAAGATTGATGTCTCTGAAAGACAAGTTTCTTTCTTCTTCAATCTTATCACACAGAACAATTTAGCAGGATATCCTAAGGAACAATGTTGTTTAAAATGTTTTCTTTCCTGCTAATAAAATCTAACACAGTTGTTATTTTCATAACCATTCCCTTTGGGTTTGAATTACACATTCTCTCTTGTGTGTGTGTTTCTGTGTGTGTGTGTGTGTGTGCACGTTGATCTGTAATGCCTTTTATTATTACAACTAAACTGCTCTTTCCAAGCTAAAGAAAGGATGTTTGAATGAAAACTATTACTAAAATGGCAAAGTAGGTGGGGGAAAAGGGCTGAAAAATGTTCTACAGAATACAGTACTTTCCATTTATAAGTGAATAAATTTTTATAAAAATATAAACTTTTCTAGGCTGTTTTAGTAAATTTTTATCAGAAGCCAAAGTATTCAATAGAAGTCTTACTGACCTAAAACAGAAGTATGAAAAACCTAAAAATTAACATTAGTGCTCAGATAAAGAATTAAAAATTATATGCAGACATGTGATCTAAAAACAGGATAGATGAGGAGAGTCTGTTAGAATCCTCAAGCGCTGGCGTTAGAAGAGGTTGTCCAGTGTTAGTGCTGTGCTGGGAAGGAGTTGAACCAGAGTCCTCCGTAAAAGCAGCATGCTCTTAACCACTACGTTTCTCTCCAGTCCCATACAACAGATTTTCTAAATAAAGGATATCTCAATTCTATATATGATATAGCTAAATTTAAATAAAGAGAAAACATTGTTAAACTTAGTGAATTCTGGTCCTGGTGATACCTATTCTACCTCTTCTATTAAATGCTGTAGTGATAAAACTACCTTATATCATTTGAAAAACATTTGGCTAATTTGTAATAAGGATTAACTAAACTCAAAGGATTATACATTATCCAATTAGACTATATATGGAAAAATGCTTTATAGAATAAAAAACAGCATATATCTGAAAAATAAAAACCATAAATTTCCTTTGATAGTCATTTTTTCTTTGATGTGGCATTGAAAAGTTCCATCTTTTCATCATTTGCTTGTGGTGGCTATCTTCTGTCTATGTAATAAGCCGTTGATAATGATGCATTATGTTGACAGTTTTCATTGGCATAGTCTGAGACAGCACAAAAACACAAGAAAACTTCTTGAATATACTCCAATCAGGATTAGAACTTGGAGGTTCAAATTATGGATAAAACAAATAAAAAGGTGGTCTCAGTGAGGGGCATGGGTGGTAAAGTGCATCATTTGTTTGTACAAGAACCTGAGTTTGATCCGCAGAACCTAACTAAAATTTGGATATGTTAGAACCCGCTTGCAACCCTACTGCTGGGGAGCCAGAGACAAGAGGACTCTAGGGCCCAGGGACTGGTAGCTCAGTCTACATATTGAGTTATAGGTCAGGACAGTCAAAGACTCTGACTCAAAATTAAGTTAGACAGTAGCTGAGGAATTAGACCCAAGCTTAACTTGTGGCATCAACATCTATAAGCACAGATTTGCTCCTGAACACAGGAGCACACATATATACACATACACACAAATAAAATGTAAAAAACAAGATAATATATAATGTGCTTATAAAGGTGGCAGAGGTATGTTAAAACCTATGCCAGGCATGCAGTTTTCTCCAGTGTAACAAAGAATAAAGTTATGGCTCATTTATTCCGTGAAACTACCATCCCCACAGGTAGGTCTTCACATCTAGGTAGATAATTTTGCTTTGTTTCTGAAATGTACCTTTATGGGGCACTCCTTAGACAAGGAGAGAACATTCACATTGTCTCAGTCGGCCCATATAGACAAGTTCCTTTTAATTTCTGAATTTAATTTCACTTATTCCTGAAATAAGTGAATGAAGAAAAGAGCAGCAAATCCCGAAGAATATGCAGTGAAGGAGCAAGAAGTCTCCATTTGTCTTGTAGTCACACTTCATCTGTTATGGTAAAATTAAAACAACTTATGTGGAAAGTCACACTGTTTGTTAAAGGACAATTTCACAGATACAGTCTTGCTCTAAAAGGAATCACTAAGAAGATGATTTTTTTAAAAAAAAATGTAGAAATCAAACTATAATCTTAATAAGGTTGTTTGACAAAATACTGATCCAAATGACACTGTATTTACTTAGGAAAAGAAGAGATTATTTGGGGATGACATGAATTGAGACAGGATAGAAGAAGGAAATAAAAATCTCCATGGTTAAGAGCTAAGCAGTAGACTTTTGTGGAAGGCTATGTGGCCGGAGCGTTAGAGGTCATCTAAGAAGACCACCCAGGGGTAACAGCTCAGGGAATTCTAGGTCTCTAATAACCTGAAGAAATTATATTTTAATGGAATTTTAACTGGAAAGCATATTTCTAAACATTGTTCTCAAAAGAAAAAAAAACGACTTTCTCTCTATTCTGTATTTATATCTCAGCGACTTATATACAAAAGAAGCATTAAAGTCAAGCTGTACACTAACCAGTATTTTAAAGCCTGTTTTTGAGAACAAATTCAGGGACAAAAATTAATGTTGGAAAGTAGATACTTGTGCATGCAATCCTTCCTGTCTCTGCAACGAGGGATTTGAAGCATTAAGCATCCACACACTGATTGACCTCCCAAGCATGTGGCATTGCTTCCTCCCCTGCTTGCTTCATAACGCAGTGAGTTGTGAATGCTTGTGAAAGAGCGAGCAGAGGTTTTGTAGAAAAGTTCCCATTTAATCGACCTTTCTGTCGTTTCCATGACCCCATAGGCTTACCCTGACTGCTGATACTGCAAGTGAACATGGTGAAGCACTTACTGAAGGCTGCACAATGGACCCGGTTCTGTTTCTCGGCTAATGTTTTGAATATCTGCACAGTAGGGCCATTAAGGTTTCTAAGACCACAGGGGAAACAATCATAACATTTGTTTTGAGATGACCGACTCAGGACGCGGACACCAGGCTTTATATAGAAACTGTTTTTGTTTTATTAAGGGACTGTTTGCCTGGTAGTGATAACATCATTAAAAATAAATGAAAGGGGGCTGGTAAAATGCTTCCCCAAAGCAGAAACCTAATTAAAGGTGATGTGCCTGCTACGCGGCTTTTTTTTCTTTCTTTCTTTTTTTAAACCAGGGTGCAGAAATAGAACAAGGTTACTTCTTTCTCATTTTATACGGCCCAGAGAAGACCTCACAGTAAAACATCACTTCGGATCTAATTTTCTACTTCTGTGTACTTTAATAATCTACTTTGCAGTCCGTGCTTGCTCATGGAAAGCGAACAAGTAATCTGTTACTACAGACAACTTCTTCATGTCTTACTACATAAGGAGCATATCTGGTTCTAAATGAAACTGGCTTGCCTCTGCGAACAGGTTGTATGGGCAGTGGTAGGTACAGTAGTCGCAATTGACTAACATACATATAAACACGCTCTAGCTCTGAAGAATCATTTGGGCAAGCCTGAGTTAATGATCAAAGCAATTTCTAAATCATACTTCATAATTCCAGAAAGAACAGCAACAACAAAAGAAGACGCACGCTTTCATTTTGGGGGGTGGAGCCACTCTCATTTCGCGCAGAGTGGAAATCAGGAAACTGCAATCCCTTGATAACTCTACTTTATTGTGCCTTAACCTTGACCAATTCCCCAAGATTTACATCTGCAGAAGTGAGTTTCTGTGCTGGGCTCTGAGAATGTGTGACGAGGACAGAGGAGGGGCCGTCACATGAGTCCGAGGTTTTTTTCAAAATGAATGTGACCTTTAAAACGAAGAGAAAATCTAGATGGTGTTGCAGTTTCATGGTCTGCCATCCTATCCCCTTCTCATCACCTCTGCTCATTTCTGAGTCTTCAAATACAAGGTGTATCCTGTTCCAAGTGAATGAAACAGGACCCTTCACAAAAATGTTCCCTGAAATGAAAAAGTCGCTCTGAGGAGTTCTATTTAAAGTTGGATTTTCCCATGGATCTTTGACTGAAGGGCGGTGGTGGCGCACGCCCTTAATCCCAGCACTTGGGAGGCAGAGGCAGGTGGATCTCTGTGAGTTCGAAGCCAGCCTGGTCTACAAAGTAAGTGTCATGACAGGTTCCAAAGCTACAGAGAAACCCTATCTTGGAAAAGAAAAGGAAGAAAAAAAGAGAAACGAAAAGTATTATCAGAGAATTATAAGATGCGGGAGATGAAAATAAATCCCTGCAACTAATTCTACACTCTTTAGATAAAATGTTCCCCTTAAAGGACTGTTCCAAATTTTTTTTTCAAGTGCAAATTTACACATGCTTATTTAGTTTTCATTAGAGGTGTGTTGCCAGTGAATAGGAAGTTTAAGGAAAGAAGCTTTGAATAACAAAAAGAATATGTATAACATGAAAATAGATTCACACATACATTATATATAAAATTTTGAAAAATTCATAAAATACAGGATGGCATTTTAGAACTGATATTGATCATGTATTTGTGACCTGAATAAATATGTCCCTATCTTTGAAAAGCATACACAAAATATATAGTTAGCTAAATAATTGAAAGGAAGATTCATGATCAAATTTATAGTGTTTGTGAACTGCTTCATATTTCTTAAGGAAGAGGAGAAATTGGGTGGAAAAATAATCGAATAATAGTAACACTGACATGATTATTGTGAAGGCTAAACAACATGACAGTGTAGAATAATTATTATCTCATTCCAATTTTATGACTATTTTAAATTTCTGCTAGGAAACTGTTAACAGATGATAGATGCTCGTCAGTATTCAGTTTCCTAATTCATTTTATTTCAAAGATGTATATGAAGAGCATCATCATATTCCAACCGCTAATCCACATTGATCCCTCCTACGTCCAAAACAACAATGCACCGCATGACTCCCTAAGTCTCACCACGGTCATGAAATGGGTGTTTCTTTTGTTCTGCTCATCCTACACATAAGTAGTAGGTAGAGGTAAAAAGAAATTAATTAATTTGTGATGTAACTTAGCTATAAAGATAGCATAACGCACTTGGGGTCCAGGATTTGAACCCCAAATATCTCTATTTCAGAGCTCATGTTCTTAACTCTGGACCAAAATACAAATTACCTACATTTAAAAAAAATGCTTTAGCTACACACATGCTTGTATCATACATTTATATATATATATGTGTGTGTGTGTGTGTGTATACACGCACATATATATTCACAAAGGATTTAGATAATAGCAGAAAGAAAATGTAAACTCTTAATTCAGATTTAAGTCTTAATTTAATACTTAAACTCAGTGTTTATCCAAAACAACCAAGATTCCTTGACATTGACTTCTTCCACTTACACATGATCCTTCTTTCTTTAAGCAAGTTTATTTTTCCTAGTAGTGATACTTAAGCCTCTCATGGTAGAATCATTGCAGTTCAACCATGATAGGCATTTTAACAGAAACACTAACAGGAAGTAGCTTAAGAAGATGAAGTCATTAAACAATTCTATCAAGGGCCAACTGTAACCAACAGACCTTTATCTCTCTTGGGAGGAAGATTTTTGCCATGAAGGTATCACTTTTAAAGTGGCGCATACTTGAGACATGAGGAAAAGTTAATGCTGATGCAATAGACTTGAGAAAGGCAGAAACATGTCTTTCCCTTTCATCAGTTTCAATTAAAATCTGGGGATTTCCACAATATGTCTTCTGAGATTTGTTCTGATTTGTGTCTACTGAATTTACCTTTTCTGTGTTCCTTGCAAGGTATTTGTCTTCTTCCTCCTATGGGAACTAACTGCACTTGGCTTTTTAAATCACTCTCTTAATTTCAGAGTCCTTTTCTTCCCTGACTGTCCCCAAATTGCTCAATCCTAACACTAAGGGTTCTCAAGGTTTTTGGTCACTACTCTGTCATGATCCCAGTAGCCTCCTAGAATGCCGCTCTAAGCTAGACATCATTATCTTGATCTAAAATAATTAATTTATGCGAGTCAACTTATTTATTTTCTAAGTATAATGATCAAATACAAAGCCACAAGTAGTTAAAATTGTTCCTTCATTTTTACCTCCCAATGCAAATTATATTGAGACAAGGATACATGATAATATGAAAGCAGGTAAATGCACCCCAGCCTCCTTGTTGTGAAACAGTTCCCATTCGTAACAAGCGATTACTAGTCTATCGTTCCTGCCCTATTTCAAATGATCAAAGATTTGGCAATCATTGTCAAAGAAATTCAGTTGCATGTTTATTTCAGTATTTTTAGTATAAAAATCTAAGAACTTTAATTCTCCCCATCATTGTACCACCTCAAGGGATGATTTGTATTATATTTTATTGCTTATTTTACAAATATATCACATGATTTTTATTACCCAAATTACTTCATGTATTAAATCCCAGCTATTATATGAACCATGACCATGTTTAAGTGAGTAAAGTTTATAACTTAACTTCCGTAGCCCAACATGATAAGGTACATGTACTGTAGCTGCCTTGGTGCGAAACAGGTGTGTGCTTTCAGTTTCTTTTCCAGAATTGCATATTTGGCATATAAAACCAACTTTTTTTGCAAAATGTCTCAAATTCGCTTAATAAGTCCATATATTTATAACCACCATATACAGAAAAGAGACAATCGTGCATAAACATATAAGATTGTGTTCATCCATCTGAAAATCCAGCTGGTTGCTTTGGATAATGGTTGATGGGCAGTGGTAGAATGTCCATGAAAAGTTTGATAAGCATCCTGTCAGGGATATTATAGAAACCACCCCCTGCAAATTGATTGGAGGTTAAACTGAGTAACCTTTACGTTCCTTTCACCTATTGAGATTTTATGATTTTTTTCCTTTAAAACTAACTGCTTTATAACACTGTCATATAAAAATGCAAAGGAGAGCACTAATTTTTAGGATTTAGGGAAATATAAAAGTTAAGAGTGTATGTTTATGTCATTGTCAGCATTCTTCCCTGGGTGAGAAGGGGATTCTCAAACAGCACAGCTGCTATTTTGCAACTCTCAGAGCATAAAAACATAATGCAAATTCTTGAGCTTCTACTAAGTATAAGTTTTTTTTAAAAATTAACTTCCAGTTTATAATCATGTATTGTCTACCGCACAGAGAGAGAATAATCCTGTGGTCAGTTGTATAAAACTGTGCTTTTTTGTCAGTTGTGTAAACTGTGCTTCCTAGTTTTAAATTGGATATGCTTATGAACAGTAGATCTGTTGACTCAAAATATGTAAAAATTAATGCAGAGTTTAGAAATTTTCTTCATTTAGTCAATTTGACAATAATAGTTATTTCTTTATCTAAACATCATCATGATAGTTTATTATAAATAAGCAATATTGCTATTATTTCACATATCAGATTAGTTTTCCTTACACATTCTCTATCTTAATACACTATGATTCAAAAATACAAATGCAGATAGAAGCTGAACAATTACTTTTAGTTTCCTTCATCTATAAGTTGTATTTTACTCTACATGCTTTATGATAACTACATTATAAACATCATATAAATAAAAAGCTGGTTCTAGAATGATTTTTTTTACAATGATGCAAGAAATTAGGATCATTAAAAAATCATAGCTTTTCTTAAATTTAAACAATTAAACCAAAACTTCAGGGTTTTTTTCTGCTCTCTAGTGATAAACATGAGGAACTCATGTTACCCACTGATGTTATTTTCCCTTAGGAAAAAAATAGAGCTTCATATAACAATAGCTTCAAAATGTCAAGAAACACATACGGAAGTGCTGCTTCCTTCACTACCACAATTATTTTCACAACTTGAATATACTCATAAATGTAATCAGTGATTTTATACACAGTCAAATTAACCCTGAAATACAAACTAAATAAAAACACAGGATTCTAAAAAGTTTGTAACAAGTTGAAAATACGATACACGGCAGTCAACAGGTTCCAAAGAGGAGCAATATAGCAGATCATTTAATAGTCTGAGCTTGGAGGAATTAAAAATATAAAGTTAGAGAAAAGAGTAGGATACAAGTCAATGGTGTGACTGAGGCCTTAATATTTGGTGAGATGAAATAACTTTGGTGAGAAAATTATATGATTTAAAATGCTTTCTGTCACTGTGGCTCCCACAACACCCATGTTGAAGTTAGTGTGCCCACTAGGGAGATACTGGAATAATGTTAAACCCTTAAAATACAAGGGTTAGTAGAAACACATTAGCTTATTAAAATATATATAATTTATATTATTCTATATACAATTATATAAAATAAATCCATTAATTTATTCTGTTATTCTCTATATAATATACAGTAATATACTAATTTATTATATATCATTGTATATGCAATGGCATACACACACATAAACAGGCAAAGTGAAATAGAAGGGAAAGAAGAAAAAGAGAAAATATTGTGGAGATCATGAGGAATGAGGGACAGAGGTAGGAATGGGGAGGAAAAAAAAGGAACAGAAGATTGCTAGGATTTTGAATATAGAAATCTAGAAATGCCATTATTACATTCTCCCTCACTTGTCTTATTATACATAAAATTTAGCTTGCCAGCAATCATTGAAAATTGAGGTAGGGGAAAAAGTTACCAGAATATATTGTATGGGGGAAAAAGTGTTTTCAATTTTAAAAGAAAAGAAATCTTAAACATTTTTAGAAAAAAACTTTTTATTACTTCTACTGATTCAGATGTGCTATGGCCTTGGGTTCTGCTAATAGTCCTTGGATTTCTGCCTGGTCCCTGAAATTATAACTGAAGTTCATTGTATGGCAAAAATTGCCTGGTTCAGTGCTCAATACCCACATAGCACACTGCTGTAGTTCCTACATTTCCAATCCCCGTTGCCGCACAGTTTAAGGCACCGAGGCAGGATGAAGTTCTTTCTGTTTAGGTATCCTCCTTTGCATTCAGATACCAATTCTCCATTTCCTTCTTTACCTGCCACTTCTGGCCTTCATTTAATATCCATGTGAAGGAACCTACCCTTTGCAAACCCTACTTTTCATAGCTTCAACACAGGCTAGTGTGATTCACATCCCATTTCTCAGAACTATTGATTCATTAATTTGGAAAAATAACATATTTCTAATGACTTATAAAACCTATTGGCAATCAAAATCATAAAAACGTTAAAACACAATGGAAAAGAAAGGAAAGTCCTCGTCTAGTCTCTATTTATAGAGACAGCAGATAAGATAACATAATCAAAGTGAAGAATGCCAAGCGCCATTTGTGGAATTTGAAAAAGAATGCAGAACTCATCAGGAAACATAAATACTGGGTCTTATAGATCAATAAAATACAAAGGTTGTATTAATTTTTAGGTTAATTTTCTTGGATCCAAGAAGACAACTAAATCCATTAAATGAGGTCAAATCCTTATTAGCAAAGCAAACTTCTAAATGTGAATGAATTAGTTATTCTTTGACAAAATAGGTCAGAGCAAAATTCAGAGCTGGACAGAGAGTTTATTGCAATGCAAGCACAAAAACTTGAAAAAACTTGAGTTAAGGCCCCAAATCATCTCTCTCTCTCTCTCTCTCTCTCTCTCTCTCTCTCTCTCTCTCTCTCTCTCTCTCTCTCTCTCTCTCTCTCTCACACACACACACACACACACACACACACACACACACACACACACAAAGGGGAAAAACTGGGTGTAAAGGGCATTTCTGTAATCTCAGCTCTGGTTAGGTTGACATAGGCAGGTCCTGAACTCACTAGTGAACCAGCTTTGAGTACTTGGTATTTCCGGCCAAGAAAGAGAAGTTGACTTAAGAGGTAGACAGCAACATGAATAATGACACCCAAGTTTGTCCTCCAGCCTCCACAAACGAGCATAAACACACAGTTTCACATACAATCTGCACAAACACATACACAAAGAATTACAGAAATAGCAAAATATTTTCTAAAATACATTCCACACTGTCAAATTGTGATTCTGAATGAATTCCTGTAGGCATTCTGATTCAGATTTAGAAACAAACCCACAGAAACATTGTTCTTCCCTGAAGGAGAAGGTGGAAGGTTAATGCTTTAAAGGTTATAAATCTTTAAAAAATTTACAACTTATTAGGTGCTTTAGAAAACACAATGAGATAATGGTGGCTGGAAACGGCAAGGCATAAATACAATCAATGCCCAAACAACTGATATTGGAAAGAAATATGCACAGAATTTAGAAGTATATACAGTAATTAGATCCATCTGCTATCAATTGCAGGTACTGCAGAATCCTGATTCAAAGACTAAATTAGGCTAATTTGTTATTACTGGTATGTATTTGCATTCAATTAATGCTCGAAAATCCTTGAAAGGTACACTCTCTTATGTGGGTTAAACATTTTCATTGTAATCTTGTTTATAGTAATAATTGGCTTAGCAAATCTTTTCTTTATATCTACTACAAAGGTAAACTTTATCAAGCCCAAGCTAAATTATCATAAATTCCATATTAGCAGAAACCAAATTAATTAGCTTTGATCATACCAAGAAAATTGCTTTTGCCATTTGCTTCATTTCTTCCACTGGATATAACAACAACCCAAAACTTCAAGTGATAAAAGGAGCAGATTATACATTGTTTACAAAAATAGTAGTTGAAGCAAAGCAAATTTTCTGAATCTCTAATTTAGTGTTATATTTATTTGTTTGGGTTCAGTGTGTAATATGATGTTAAGTGTATTACTGTAGCATGCTATTATGGAACAGATGTTAAATGCAATGTAAAAATGTCAGGGGTAAATGATTGATGATCCTCTTTGCCATTTCAAAGTAAACCATGATTATTTATATGCTCTGGACATTGCTTGAAAGCATCATATTAAATCTAAACAATTGATCCATTTTGAAGAGGTTTTGTATAATATATTATTTATATGTGTTGTTTTCTTTTGTGAAAAATGTCCCAGCATGGGAAAGTATTAAGTCTTTCAAGAGCTCCACCTAGTCCATATGGTAGATTTGTTTCTCTGTAATCCTTACGTTTCTCCCTCTCAGGCCATATGGCAAGTCCAGAGGCTGCCCGGGCCCCTCTGCCCTCCACAGGGGCCATATGGCAAGTTCAGTGAGTACTCATTTACCTTGTATTAATATTTTATCTGCCTCAGACTGAAAAAGAGATAAGATTAGGCCAAGACAGCCCCTGCAAATGGTTCAGCCATATAATCAATACTAACTGTCAATGTCGTATAAGATATAGGTCCTGTTATTTCATTTATATTAGAAATATCAAAGATAATTGAATAATCTATCAAATAATTTCATAAGCTCTTTTGATCATTTGATCTATATTGACAGAATATTGTCTAATTACAGTAATCTTCTACACATAATAGTACAAGTTTATAGAATTTGATATAGCCAAATAAATGACTAAATCTATAATCTATAGTACCAAAATATAATCTATAGTTCAAACATATTTACAGCACTTACAACTATAGGCTAAATCTGCTTAGGTCTGTGTAATACAATTAAGAATATTTCAGAACTTTATGGCTGAACTACATGTTAGGATATAAAATTAATTAAAGTACTGCCTTTCTACACTGTCATTACAAGTTCTTGCAAAGTTACCAATTGAACATAATAGTGAATAAGTTTTCAGGCTTCAAGTTTATTTCTTTGACAGATTAAGACTTTTATAATTTCACTTATATTTGATCTATAAGAATCTGTTCCCTTTAACAGCTGACAGGTTATGATTATGTATTTCATAATCAAATTACTATGTCAAGCACTTAATGACTTTTTGACAATATGTGTGTCCCAAATCATATCAGCCTTTACACTACAAAGATTTGTACATGATTATTTCATTCATCTCCTTCAATAAAAATAAGTATCTCATGTTTTGAAAAAAAAAATGCCTGTTCATGAACCCAGGCATATAAAATGAGCAAACATAAAATGTAGCCCACCCACTTACAGTTCTGTTCTCTTCAGACTTTAGTGTTCCTGTTAGGTAATGCAGAGAAATCTACCGTGAATATTCAGAATAGTAAGTTCATGTTTTAAGCACTGAGTCATTTCCTGGACACGTCTACCACGTTTTCTTCTGGATGTGTCCTTTGATTGGTGTACCCTCATCCGCCAAACAATTATGAATAGCTTGTATTTTTCCCCCAGTCTCACACAACATCCATACCTGATTCTCATACTTTTCCTACATTTCCTTTCTGTAATTATACAGAAAAAATGATATTTTTCCATAGTGCATTTGCCAGGGTCAGGTAAATTCTGAGATAACAATTTATAGGTCATGTTGAATAGTTTCTAAATTCATTTGAAATTTTAAAATGATAATATTGAAATAAAAAATGTTAATGTGCTTAGGTTTCTCACCTGTTAGCGCAAGTAAAGTCATAATTTAAAAAAATAAATAAATAAACATACCATCAGAGTCCCTGGCAGCTTTTTGGGGGACTTGTATATATAGAAACATAGTTTAATATAAAAGTTTAATTTTATGCACTGAATATTTTCACGGAGTCAGCACTTTGAAATTTTGTGATAACATGTTAAAATTAATGGGATGTCTTAACTAAGTTCTTTCTGCATATATACATATAAACGAGGCAAAGCTCTGAACCTGACTTCATAAATAACATTTGCTGTGATTTTGTTAAAGTTTAGATGTGTGGATTTGTATTGAAATCTTCAGAAGGTTACCGAGTGCAACGCTCCAACAATATCTCTGAGTCTTCAGGGAAAGAAATCCCATTATGTGGAGTTCAGGGAAGGGGGTAAACATCACCATAAAGAAATACAAACTGCACATATTTCCCATTTAGCTAGTGTCACTAGAGTTCACTATTTAGAATTCTAACCAGTTAGGACTTATTCGTGGAGGTCAAGTACCTTGTGAACCTTGACATCTCAATGATGACATCATATTCCATCCATCAATTCTTCCAGGAGCGCACTTGCCATCTGCTCCACTGCGTTGTAATAACTTATTAGACAAATTCACAGGATCATAATCCGTAGAATGATGCTATTATCTTAATGTGTGCCCATTTTGAGGAAACAACCATTGCTTCTGTCACAGAAACAAAATTTTACCTCCTAATTTTATTTATTTACTTGGTTAGTTTTTGGGGTTTTTTTTGTTTTGTTTTGTTTTTTTGTTTTTTTTTCTAGTGCCCTGTTTGTTGAGAAGAGTCCAACTCTATAGCCAACATTGTCCTGGAATTAACAATGTGTTCATGCATGTCTTGAAAACTCACTCTGAGCCTTCTTAGGCTGGCATCAAATTCCCTGGAATATACTTGTCTCAGTGTCTCAGCATGTTAGAGTTTGGAATGAGAGGAATCCCACATGTTTTACTCTATAACGATAAAATTGAGGTTAGCTTCAGTCTTACAGAAACCATGGACATACTGAGAAAATGACTTCTCCATTATAGGAAAACCATGAAAGTCTCTTCTTTACAAAGAGCCACTCTACTTTGTACCAAAGGCTCCTCTCTACTCAGAGTTTGCTGGCTTCAAATTCATTTTTTCTCTCTTCATAGGGAATTATATAGGAAGAAGGATTTACAAGTTCCATGCAGAAATATGCTCAATTATAAAGCAGCAAACCCCAACCATAACTTTCTCTATGAATTGGAAAAATAACATAATTGAAGTAAATCTCAAACACACATCAGACAAATCTCTGTTTCTTTTGCTTTACTTCCCTGCAGGCATTTAATTAGCAAAAACAGAGTCTAGCTGACACTGCATACCTGCAACTCCAATATGTTCTCTGGACAAATCAAGGACACTGTCCACAACCATGAACTCCTATGGTAAAATCATGCTTAACTTAGCAACTGTCAAGGGTATTATAGTTTAATGAAGGCTATCATATATCTCTTTATCTTTAAAATATTATAGCTTTTAAAGACCAATTTATTGTTTTGCATTTCATAGAATTCCATCCCGTGTTTCTTCTTTTGGCTTTTCATTTATTCCAGCTTACACTGTGATCAACATTGTACTAAAATAAAGTCAAGTACAACAGCCGCTCCCTGCCCATCAAAACGCACAGACGTCTGCCAAGCACTTGTAACAGCTGGTGTTACATTAATTAGTTTAAACTATTTATTTCATCCATCTCCAGAGCAGATTGAGCAAAAACATTAGAGATTATTCTAGCATCTGTAAGTGCCCTGCAAACATTAACCAAGGAAAATTAAAATATTCAGCAGAAACATACACACATATATATTTAAATACTTTTATTCTCTGTATAAAAATAAAGATGAAAGTTTAGATAGATAAATAGATAGATAGACAAGAGATAGATGATAGATAGATAGATAGATAGATAGATAGATAGATAGATAGATAGAGGAATAGGTAGACTGGTGATAGATAAAGTAAAGGAGTTATAAGTAAAAATGAAAGTCTCATATACCTTCGAAGAGATATTTCATTGTCTTTGAAAAGCTAAGTTCTTAACTTACATTCATATTTTTTATTCACAAAGTTTTTCTCTTTAAAAATTATCACTAGAAGCAGTAATAATTCCTGACAACATGGGTCATTAAGCAATATATGACAGGGACTGGGTGACTCAGTGGATTAGTCACAGACTTTATGGCTTCTATTGGAATTCTGCCCTAACGATAGTGATCAAAACACTGTTATCAAATGGTTGTAAAAATCTCAATTAAAATTACTCCTATGGCCTCCACTAGGTTCTTAGCAAACTATATACCATAACCTAAATCTACACATTATTGACAAAATTAAGTCAACTGTTACTTTTTGGCTTAAGATATTTTATAAATTAACTATTTCACTTTGCAAGCAATAGCTGTGAATATTGGCTTGATTATGAATGTTTATCCATTAAACACCTGTCAGGTAGAATATGGTTTTGGTAGTCCTCTAGGATTTCAAGATATTTTCTGCATGCTTTCTAAAACCTAGTACATGTTGATAAAATGAACATTAAATAATTCTTTATAAAGAACTAAAATATTCAGAAACATCTGAAGGGTCACTATCTAGAGTCATGATAGATAAAAAAAACATTAAAAAATTGTAGAATATCAAAACAGTACTATTTAAATCCCCACAAGGTTGATGATGCTGAAAGCAATCTGTTTTACCATACCCAAAGCAGTACATGAATAGAATTTGACACATGACATAGTCATCTCTAGGCAAACCAAAATGTCTACCTGAATGATAGCATACAAGCATCTAGAAAATCAGTATGCAGCTATTCACTGGAGAAAAGCAGTAAGAAGTGAGCACATTTAACAAAACAATATTGTATTTCCTGGTTCACACGGTAGACCTGGCTGTGCGTGAATATAGGTAGAAGTCCAAACACACCACTCGTTAATCCTAGGGTTAAAAACTTACTATTTAAACCTTAGTTCAAAGACTAATCTCTACAAATCAAAAGAATTTTACCCCTTGCCACATCATTTTGTTATAGCAGATACAGAGGCAAACCAACTCAATAAAATCCTCCTTCAACTGAGATGAAAATATCTCAGAGTTTGAATTTTGAGAATAACTGAAGAAGATCTAAGACCTCCCTGATGATGATTGTAGGTAACTTCTACAGGAGAGGTTCTGCGAGCCATCACACTTTAGGGTGTCATATGAACCTTTCAAGGGGTTGCTAAAGACTATTTTAAACACAGATATTTACATTCTGATCGATAACAGTAGAAAAATTATAGTTATTTAGAATCAAAGAAAACAATTTGATGGCTGGGGTCACCACAACATGAGGAACTGTATTAAAGGGTCTCAGAATGAGGCGGGTTGAGAACCATTGCTCGACATTACAGTCTTCTCTCTCATATCTAAGGGGATTGGGCTGGGTAAGTGCCTTTGGTTACTAGAAAATGTAACCATCCACAAGGGCTGGGGTGGATTGAATTACGTCTGCTCAGAACTCTTCCATGAGAGGTCCAGGGCTCTGATTCAACTTCCCGTTTAATAATACTTTCTCAGTCTGAGTTCTAGGTTTTGTAAAATAAAATACCGTTTCAGATTTAGAACCTTCTAAGTCACTAAGACGTGAGAGGTTGGGAATGATGTTGAAATAAAATATTTTAAGAAAAGTGTAGATTAAGGAAAAACATTTTTTTAAAGTAGTGCAGGTAAACTAAACACAAGTTTCTCAACATACTACCCTCTTTATTTACTCCCAGAATGAATTAGGCTAAAATTTTGTTTTGATTTAGTTTAGTAGGTGGTTATTATTATTATTATTATTAATTTTGGGGATTTTGAGACAGGGTTTCCCTATGTATCCTTGGAACTCACTATATGGAATGGACCATCTCAAATTCACAGAAACCTGCCTGCTTCTGCTTCTTGAATATAGGTATAAAAGACTTGTGCTACATTTAGTACTCACATTCAAATAATAGGGAAACAACACATGGGCACAGGAGACCAATTCCTACATATAACCCCAGCAGCACAGACAAAAGAACAACAATGAGTAAATGGGACCTCCTGAAACTGAGAAGCTTCTGTAATGCAAAGGACACTGTCATTAAGACAAAAAGGCATATACTTTTGTTGTATGAAAAGGCATCTCTTGGGTATATTTCCAAGAGTGGTATTGCTGGGTCCAGAGGTAGGTTGATCCCGAATTTCCTGAGAAACCTCCACACTGCTTTCCAAAGTGGTTGCACAAGTTTGCATTCCCACCAGCAATGGATGAGTATACCACTTTCTCCACAACCTCTCTAGCAAAGGCTATCATTGGTGTTTTTGATTTTAGCCATTCTGACAGGTGTAAGATGGTATCTTAAAGTTGTCTTGATTTGCATTTCCCTGATTGCTAAGGAAGTTGAGCATGACCTTACGTGTCTTTTGGCCATTTGAACTTCTTCTGTTGAGAATTCTCTGTTCATCTGAGTGCCCCATTTTATAATTGGGTTGATTAGCCTTTTATGGTCTAGTTTCTTGAGTTCTTTATATATTTTGGAGATGAGACCTTTGTCAGTGCGGGGTTGGTGAAGATCTTCTCCCAGTCAGTGGGTTCCCTTTTTGTCTTAGTGACAGTGTCCTTTGCTTTACAGAAGCTTCTCAGTCTCAACTATGTTCATAGCAGCATTGTTTGTAATAGCCAGAACCTGGAAACAACCTAGATGCCCTTCAATGGAAGAATGGATGAAGAAAGTATGGAATATATTCTTATTAGAGTACTACTCAGCAGTAAAAAAACAATGACTTCTTGAATTTTGCATGCAAATGCACGGAAATAGAAAACACTATCCTGAGTGAGGTAAGTAAGACCCAAAAAGAGGAACATGGGATGCACTCACTCATATTTGGTTTCTAGCCATAAATAAAGGACATTGAGCCTATAATACGTGATCCTAGAGAAGCTAAATAAGAAGGTGAACCCAAAGATAAACATATAGGCATCCTCCTGAATATTAAACTTCATCAGGTGATGAAAGGAGACAGAGACAGAGACCCACATTGGAGCACCGGACTGAAATCTCAAGGTCCAAATCAGGAGCAGAAGGAGAGAGAGCACGAACAAGAAACTCAGGACAGCGAGGGGTGCACCTACACACTGAGACAATGGGGATGTTCTATCGGGCAGCTGGCCTGGATCTGAAAAAGCATGGGATAAAACCGAACTCACTGAACATAGCGGACAATGAGGTCTACTGAGAGCTCAAGAACAATGGCAATGGGTTTTTGATCCTACTGCACGTACTGGCTTTGTGGGAGCCTAGGCAGTTTGCATGCTCATCGTTCTAGACTTGGATGGAGGTGGGTGGTCCTTGGACTTCCCACAGGGCCGGGAACCCTGATTGCTCTTTGGGCTGATGAGGGAGGGGGACTTAATTGGGGGAGGGGGGAGGGAAATGGGAGGTGGTGGTGGGGAGGAGGCAGAAATCTTTAATAAATAAATAAATAAATAAAAGACAAAAAGGCAACCTACTGAATGGGAGAAGATCTTCACCAACCCCACAACAGAAAAAGGTCTGATCTCCAAAATATATAAAGAACTCAAGAAACTAGACATTAAAACTCTTATTATCCCAATTAAGAAATGTGGTACTGAACTAAGCAGAGAATTCTCAACAGAAGAAGTTCAAATGGCCAAAAGACACTTAAGGTCATGCTCAACCTCCTTAGTGGTCAGGGAAATGCAAATCAAAACAACTTTGAGATACCACCTAACACATGTCAGAATGGTTAAAATCAAAAACACCAATGATAGCCTATGCTGGAAAGGTTGTGGAGTAAGGGGAACACTCATCCATTTTTGGTGGAAATGCAAACTTGTGCAACCACTTTGGAAATCAGTGTGGTGGTTTCTCAGGAAACTGGGAGTCAACCTACCTCAGGATCCAGCAATTCCACTCTTGGGAATATACCCAAGAGATGCCCAATCATACTACAAATATGAACTATGTTCATAGCAGCACTATTTGTAATAGCCAGAACCTGGAAACAACCTAGGTGGTCCTCAATGGAAGAACGGATAAAGAAGATGTGGCACATATATACTTTAGAGTTCTACTCAGTGGAAAAAAAAAGTGTCTTGAACTTTGCATGCAAAAGATGGAAATAGAAAACACTTTACTGGGTGAGATAACCCAGACCCAAAAAGAGGAATATGGTATGTACTCACTCATTAGTGGATTCTAGCCATAAACAAAGGACATTGAGCCTATGGTTTGTGATCCTAGAGAAGTTAAATAAGAAGGTGAACCCAAAGAAAAACATATATTTATCCTCTTGGATATTGGAAGTTGAAAAGATCGTTGGGAAAAAGTTGGGAGTAGGAGGGTGGGGTGGATTGGGGGGAAGGGGAGATGGGGAGAGAGAAGGGAGAAGGGGAGGATTGGGGAGAACTTGAGGGAATGCGATAATTGAGATGGAGTAAGGGTGGATATGGGAGCAGGGAAGAAGTTATATTAACCAAGGGAGCCATTTTAGGGTTGGCAAGAGTCTTGGCTCTAGAGGGGTTCCCAGGTGTCCAAGGGGATTTCCCCAACTACTTGCATATCACCATAGAACCTTCATTGGGCAATGGATGGAGATAGAGACAGAGACCCACATTGGAGCACTGGACTGAGCTCCCAAGGTCCAAATGAGGAGCAGAAGGAGGGAGAACATGAGCAAGGAAGTCAGGACCGCGAGGGGACCCTAAGAGGATCCTACGACATGGATGTAATCTACATGGGAAGTAGAAAAAGACAAGATCTGCTGAGTAAATTTGGAGCATGGGAAAGGACTGAAGGGGAGAGGAGAGGGAGGGAGGGGAGCAGAGAAAAATGTAGAGCTCAGTAAAATCAATTATAAACAAACAAACAAACAAAAAAGAAATTATCCTTTAGTCAGCTTTTCCCCAAAATTTGATCCATTTTATTTTTACCTCTGACATTTTCAATTGAGGACTACCAAAGTACTTGTGATGACCTAATAGCACAGCCACTATGCATTGAGTTGTTAAGACAAAGCATATCCAGGAATCCAACATTCCTACTTTCAATCACTGTTTTCTGTAATTTCACAAACTAGTAAGCATCTCTGTAAAGATTTCAATGTTTTTTACAACTTCATTGCATTATCTTGAACATATGTATGCAAATGTGTGGTGTGTTCACATGCCATGATACTACTGGAAGTCAGAGGAAGAGTTTCAGGAAACAGTTCCACCATGTAAGGCTCAGGGATTGAAATGAGGTCCTTGGGTTTGGAGGCAGGTGCCTTTACAGCTGAGCCTCGCTGTAATACTTTATTGAAAGAACTGTCAAAAATAGAAAAACTGCATGATATATTTCAAAGTTTTCTTGAAAGGAAAACCAGTTACATTGAAAATCAATAAGATAAATATTCCTGAGTACTGTGTAACACATAATATTAATACTTCATATATTTATCACTCAAGTGTGTGTTCTATTGCTCAAATATGTAAAAAAAATAGCATCAATATATAATCATGTATATTGATGGTATTAGCATCAGGGTTACAGTCCTGGAAACTTCTCAGGCAATTTCATCAGTGTACAAATATCAATGAATGTTCCCAGACAAGCTTTGGTTGTATCAACCAAGCAGTTAGTATGACTTATTGATTCAATCAAGAAATGTTATAAGATAACATGAGGTTCTCTTTTACAGTATCTCTAAAATGATTCTTAAATACTGAGGAGTAAGTATATGAGCAAAGAAAAGTTTCTCATTATCATCACTATTATTATTTCTGTTATTCTTAATAAACATTGTATATGATGTGTAATTCATCACTATACTTTCACAATGCTGCCCGTGCAAAGGGCTACTTATCCAGATCACTACAAATACATGAGTGACCTTGTGTTGTGCTACAATGAAGGCTAATATATTTTTAGGTAACAAATAGTTCAACTACATTGAAGTATTATGAGAGCACAGTTGTGTGTGTGACCCATTCTTGATGTAAATGTCATGTATTGACATGTGACTTTATGGGTTGTGTGAGTGTGATAGTCTTTACCAACTCAGAACACATTTATGTGCTGTTCTTAACTTCTAAAAAAACATGATTTACTAAAAAAAATAAAATTTATATTGTTAACATATTACATATGTCTATTATAATGTCTACATAAAGAATAGAAATTAGCAATACACTAAAATAAAATGACTCAAATGGTATTGAAATATAAGATATCTTAGAGAAGAAAGGTACTAAAGGAGGGAAACTTGGATTTTTATTGATTTTCTAAGTTCAATCTCTATATCTTGAAAATCTTTGTGTCTGGTCTTAATCAGAGCTTCCTTTTCATTAGAATGGACATAAAGTAGGGTGATGCTCACAATTTGATTATGATTTCACCCTGTCGCTGTCACCATTTCCAGATCTGAGATATGAGAATAAGTGAACAATGCATGGACTCTTTGTAGAATGTTCACTGTATCTTTTTATCACTACTAAAGGAAATACATGCGAGACACTGAATCTTACCCCTCAAATAAGCAACAATATAGAGAAGGGAAAATAAAGAAGGTTTCTAAGGAAAAGTTCAATGAAGTAACCTATGTTTTAGAAGATAAATAAATATATTTCTAGATGTCCATTCAGATCACACAGGAAGTATTGGTTGCAATACAGCAAGTAATTTCAGTATAGGTTATAAACACATGCATAATATAAAACTTATCTTAAGTATATAAAATCAGAAAATTGATTGTGTGAAATTGCTCATCCAAGGTAGAGAGTGAAACATAAATTGACATTAGGCCACGAAAGCAAGAATTTTGATTTTGATGCTTGAAAGAAGAAAGTTTGTAGATCTTTCCTTGCAGTTGAAGAAAAAGAGGAGCTTCAAAGTCAACAGCAATATAGTGTCGTATCTAACAATATCATAGTTAAGTGAAAAAAATGAGAGCCAGACATATATGCAAAAGATATGATTAATGGGGATATAGGTAATAGTATATTCCACTCATGTAAAGCAAATATACATTGAAACTATGCCACTTTCAATACCTAAGCTTGAGACATGCTTAGTCTTTTGAATGAATGAAGCATGACTAGAAGCACAGTCTTCAGAGGTAAGTCGCTAGGACTCCTTCTCACACCTGAATACTGTCTGCCTCTCTCTTCTCCATGGCATACTTATCTGTACAGAGGTAGCTGGTTAAAGGGTGCCTTGAAAGATGCAATTAATGATAAATTACTGAAGCTCAAGTATTTGGCATAGAATTTGCCATGTAGTCTATGCTACAAAACAGCGTGTTATCATTTAAATGTTGAAAAATGAATAAAAAGGGAGGGTCATAAGTTTTATCATTTCCTTCATCAATTACTTATGGTATTGCCATTAAAATGTGTGTATCTAGACATATAGATAGATATAGATAGATAGAAATGTATAAATGCATGTAGCTGTGAACCTTATTACAATTCAGTACAACGTGAATAGGATAAAAAACTTCTAAGCCTATTTTAAAACATACTTTAACGCCACCTACCCACTAGGGAAGAGGGGGAGAAATTACATAATGATCATTTAACCTTTCAAACTCAAGGAAAGTGTTGTTTTTATATGCTCTCTGCTAAGCAGACGCTCAACATTTTTTGACATTATGAAGCCATAATCCATCATTTTCATGTCTTCATGGTTGATTCCTCATGTCTTCTCTTCATCCAGAAAGCGAAACAATCACCTGATGCCACAGCTTCAGATGAGAAATGCCAAATCACACAGGAAGGAGCTGACAGAATGCTTCAAATTTCTCTCTCAGGCAGCTGACATAGTTTCCCACTTAACCACCCTGCCTTACCCGTAAAAACACTCCATAGGAAACACTGAAAGTGCATGCTAACACTTTGAATTTTGCATGTTTAGTTTCTTTGCAAATGCCATTGTTTATAAGTATTTATAGCACAATTGAATTTCTCATGTAATATTTCCAGGAAACTGCTAGCTACCACAGGGTAATAACCAAATCCATATTGTTCTACATTGCTCTGACTAACGAATCCAAACGAAGCGGCTCAGGCAGAGAAGAACAGAGCCTCTGTAGTTAAAAACAGGTCCCTTCTAGTTCTGCTAATGTAAATAACATGCTTGACATTCCTGCTGAGCATCCCAAGGGACAGGGACACTAGAAAAATTTTCACAAGGATTCTGTCCACGTGGAGTCTCAGATCTCAGAACATCTGGTAGGGTGTCTGAGGCCTATAGATCTGTTTCTCAAATATTCTTTAGATGGCTACACCTTCCTGACACTTCCCTCTGTGTCACTTTCCAGCCATTTAGAACATGTCAGCCCCCAAATAATCCATCGTACTGCCTTTGAAAATAGGAACATTTCATTTATCAGGGTTAATATGTATGTAGGGGGAGCAGCAACTGTACTACGATGTAAATGTGGAGAACTTGGTGGAATTGATTCTCTTTTACAACCTAAGTGTAGGTTCGTGGGATGAAAGTCTGATTGCCAGACATATGTCACCTGGTGGCAAGTACTTTTCCTCACCTACCCGGCCATCACACAGCTTTTATGCAAAAATACTTGCTTTTTAGATCTCACCAAGTAAAAGACTTTGTTTACTAACATGAGATCTCTTTTTCATGACATGGTGCTATTAGACTCGGGAATGACTATGCTTCGTGTCGCCATGCCTCACCCATAATGTCAGTTGTTCGGGAACAGTGTTTAATGCACTTGACATTCCTGTAGGGATGGAATGTTGCAGGACTGCCTTCTCAAACTGCATCCTAGTTCACTTTTCAGGAAGACTGTTTCCTACCATGAAAGTCTTGCTTTTCGCCCCCTCTTTGACCATGAACTGAATTGTTCAACTTAGCTCAGAAACCCCTTTGTTCATATTAAAGTCACTTTCCTTGTCTCTCCTGCTGTAAGGACACCAAATCCTAAAAGCTGGCAAGAATGCATATGTTTATTTCACCATTGCACTGCAATTACTGAATGCCACTTAATTACAGCAACAGATGCTCGAGTGTAGGAACCAGAAAAATCAAACGCCTCATTTCCAGGTTATTTTTTTCCATTGCTTCTGCCAACAGCAGATGTGTGAGCCCCTTGTGCTCTGGCGTAAATACTTATCAAATCCTAACAGGTCACCTATGTCACAAACAACATTTCAGATGCAACTGTTTCACCTGATAATAGGCTCTGAAAATAAAACTGTGAGCTGTAAATACAATGTATTCAGAATGAAATGCCATAATGTGAAATTGCTTTTTCTCCAGCTACAACTGAAGTCCTTGACAGTTTTTGGCAGTGATAAATCACCCTCCCATTAATTGTCTTCTCTCTCATTGTGAGGTGAGCTGCTAAAAGGGGCAGTCAACAAAAATGACTTAAAGGACAAATTTTGGCAAAAAGACAATGAAGAAATCTGTCATTGCTCAGCCTCCATAAACTGTCGTGAAACAATCAAAATATATGTAGCTGAAGTGTTTATGTCTGTGTTAGGAAGATTATAGGATGATAAGTTTGCTGTTAAAGGAGAGGAAGGACCTAGAGAAACTTAAATTGTGGTCCTTGACATCCTCTTCCAAATGGTTTTTTTTTTTGCTTAAAAGATGCATTCAAACATGTGGCTCATCTGTTCAGATTCACTCTGACCTAGGATAAGTAAAATATCCTCTATGCGTGACCGCAATTATAAAAATCATATCATAATTTTGTTAACATAATTATGAATGAAATATAAAGATGTATTTAAATTAATTTCACAAGTTCTTTAGTAACTACTTTTGCAATAAATAAATAAATAAATAAATAAATAAATAAATAAAGGAAGAAGAACTTAAACAACACCCAAAAGTGTGGTTTGCCACCAATGGACAATTAAATATCTCATATGCATTATGAGAAAATTATATGTTACTACAGTGCAATTCAAATATACCATTAACATTGTAGTTTGCATTTAGCATTAGTAAGCAAAAATGCAATTAAATTGGATCCAATGTTGTTCCTGCATTAAAATGTG
This sequence comes from Chionomys nivalis, assembly GCF_950005125.1. NCBI lineage: Eukaryota > Metazoa > Chordata > Mammalia > Rodentia > Cricetidae > Chionomys > Chionomys nivalis. The sequence goes on along the minus strand of NC_080097.1, from coordinate 21,419,948 downwards.
CATGTTTATATCACCACTTAATATATTGCTGAATCTAATTAATCTAGAACCCTGAATTTTAATTGTGTTCTTCTCTTGAACGGACCTGGACCACCCCAGTTGTCTCTAAAGCACATGACAGTTGAGGGGACAGTAAGGTAAGCCATGGGTTTTCATGAAGGCACGCATGAATAAAATTTCAAATAAAGTAAAACTAAGAAAGAAGAAAGTATGCTCTCAGCAACTGTCAGAGGTTGAAAGTCTGCTGTGCTGAAGTGTGGTTAATACCTTATAGGGTGCTTGCTTATACACAGTCACAAGTTCCTGGATTGTATTCATGGGGAGGCGTATGAAGTAGTATATTGATACCTCAATATTGTATTTCAATCAGGCGCACATGTTCTATAAACTCAAACTCAAAATTATCCCAAGTTCCATTTTGTATCTTAGGTAGAATGCTAGCAAAGTATGACTAAATATAATGAGTAGACGGTGACATTAAAACATCTTTTGAATGACAGATTATTTTTTAAATCAAAGAAGTTTTTTTAACATTATAATTTAATTTATTTATTTTATTTTTTTGGTGCTCCGCCAGCTTGAAAGCTTGCTGAGAGCATATGGAGATGGCATATTTGCAAGTCCATCTCTGGAGGGTTGCAAAAGGCCCTTAGCTTGTGAAAAACAGCAATGTTATTTTTTTTTTTAACGTTCCCTATATTTAGAGATTAAATCGCTCACTGCACAAACCCATTTGGAACAGGCGCGAAGGTGAAAAGGATAATCAGTACAGTCACTGGTCCGTGTTTCCTAAACGCTTTCGAAAACATTACAGTGCGCAGGCATAAAATTAGCGGCAGGACCTTAAAAAGGCTGGCATTTAGCATGACTTTTTGGAAAGTGACACCCTCATTTTTTTCTTGTAGGATATCATTAAATTTCAATCGCCCTATGGCAGTGCCTTTCCATTAATAACCAATTCAGTGTGTCACTTTGGCGCTCCTTTGAAATAATGAGCCTTTGCTTCGCTTTAATAAATTTAAACATATTCTCAAGGCCAGGGAAGATAGGAAACCGCAGATGGGCTGAGAAAAACACGATTCATAAATCCTTAACTGCCTGAGATCGTTGAGAGCAAAACAAAGTAACACTCGTAAAATATTAAACAATCCCAGCTGTATGAGGGAAGCTTCATTAACAAAAATGGACTATTTACTGCCTTGCTCAGAGCCTGTGGGTGGAGAGAGTCAAAGAAATCTTTAAAAAAGAATTCCCTCTGCTATTTCTTCTCGTGATTTCTTAACCAACTAATGGAACAATGAAAACATTATCTAGATTGCCCAGTATTTGCCAAGAACAAATAAATATTATTTAAAATGCCATAAATTGTTTTCTTCACTTTTACAATTTAAAAACTAGCCAATGAAAGTATCGCTGTATTTTCTTGGGAATAATTCCACAGCCATGCCAAACTTATTGAAGACCCCTAGGGCTACCTGGGTACCCACACAAAGGATGATAATAAGGTTGGCGGGAATCCTTAGTCAGGGGCTTTCTCTAATGGTTCTCAGGTTGGGAGCAATTAAACACTTTTGTTTTCAGGTCTAGATTTTATTACTCAGCTATTTATTTCTCAATGCCTAAGCTATTTCCAGCACTAAGTTTTGGACAGCTTTAAGATACACAGCGTATTTGAAATCACATTTCAAGATTGGGAGGATGATGCAAAATTTCAAGTATTTTAGATAGAAATTATGAGATATTGTCATCTAAAGGGATAGTTTTAAGGTCCTGATGTAAAATCAAATCAGCTTGCTGGTGGTACATGTCTGATGAACCAAGAGATCAATGTCAGTCTGTTAAATGCTAAGAACTTAGAAGCTCTAGCTTTAAAGACAAGCTGAGAATTTACTGGACAGATTGTCAATACTTCTAAACATTTCAAGGACAAAAATATTGCTTTATACAATCCATGTCACATTTATTGAAAGAAAAGAATCTAGATTTTTCTTCTGCGTTCTGTCAGCACTTTTCTTTTATTACAAAGAGATAGATAATTAAGGAGTTCAGTATGGGATAATGCAGAGACCTGCTCTCCAGCATCATATACAGTCTCCTGATGTGTTATCAGATGCTAAAGCAAAGAGAAAAAAATATTTGAAACTCTGTGGCTCACTTTCTGCCCTCACGAGCAGAAATAGCACCATACTGACTGTGGGAGCCCTCAGAACCTCTAGCCTTTATCTGTAAAAAGGGAAAGACAGAAATCTTTCCCCTCTTCTTATTACCTTGTGAACAAGAGCTGGTAAGGAGCCTCGTTAGCACAGAAGGTAGAAGGGAAGTCTCATAAGCAAGAGTTAGTGCTCATGGCTGATCACCTGCATAGACTAGCACTGACATTAAAGACAATAGTTTAGAAAATGTAACATCACAAAAATAAATAGGTATGGAAGAAGAAAAAGAGGGGATGAGATAAAGGAGGGTAACATAAGGAATATGTCATCAAAACACATCATGCTTTGTGGAGTTGTTACCATGTGTGGAACTGTCATCACGAATGAAAGGTAGCTTTTAAAAATCAAAGCATGGGGATGTAGTTTAGTACCTCAGCATTTATTAGAAGATGTGAATGCTGGGTTCAATTCACAGCTCACCTTCCTCTCTCTCTCTCTCTTTCTTCCTCTGTGAGCACACACACACACACACACACACACACACACTTGTGAAATGGTTTGCAGGTAGAATTTTTCTTTCCACTGTCTTGGAATACATAAGGAGTTCACAGAAGATATGGACAACAGACACTTGCTGATACATAAGAACAGGACATTTTGTGCCAGTATTACAAAGTTAATGATTAGTAACTATTTCTAGACACCTAACCCTTGTTCTGAGTCAAAATTTTCTCAGGCAATGAAGCCTTCTTTGGCTAGTTCTCCAAATTCTGAATGTGCCCTTGCGTCAGTTATTGCATGGAAAGCTGAAGTTTTGTTTATTACATCCAAAAGTGATATTTCTGTTACTAAAATCAACTCTTTGTGGGTTATTAAGATACATTAATCAATGTCTTAGTAATAAATAACATTATTTTATTTGCATTTATGTTTAACAGTAGCACACTTTGTTCTTTGAAAAAATAAAAGCTGCATCCAACTGTGTTAATAAAAATTCACTCAGTACTGATTAACAAGTATAGGAGATGCTGCTGCTCACAATTGGAAGCAACACAAATAACTTGTGAAAGGAAGGTAAACAGTAAAAGAGTAACAAATGTGGATATATTTTAATTATGAGTTTCAAATCAAACTTTCACATAGATCTTGCTTAATCTTCATTTAGAATTGCTAATACTTTTATTTACTTTTTAAAAACATGACAATCTTAGAATGATTTTTAAAGATAAATTATATTTTGTCAGAATTGGGGTAGAAAAGTTGAAATTCAATTAAAAGGAAGATGGTATGTGGATGCAAAAGAAAAATCAAAGGTGAAATAAAGTCCTATTTGCGGCCAAGGAACAGGCATCTGAAAAGTTGGTATTTTCTTCCTCAGCAGTCCATCAGTGAGCACGGAAATGATTACAATGAGAGGCGTGTGAGCACAGAGTCTTTGCCACTGGGCTCTCATAAATCTTGCCAGTTCCCAGTGAACAACACCAAATATTTGCAGCTCAGGAACATTTGGTCTGGCTTAAATTAACATATCTCCGCAGTCAGAAGTCATTAAGCCTTGCCAATGATTTGAAACAATTTTTCCATCTCAAAAGACACATTGGCTTTTACTTATTTTTCAGCAAGAAGGTAGCAGAAACTAAAATGAATGACAAAAAACTAGAAGTTGTTAATAAAAAAAAAGAAAAGAGATAAAGGTGTTTTAGCTACTTCAGTAAGTACATTAACACTGTCTATAGGAACCCTATTGTTCAGATGTATGTGACCAACTGAAAAACTGCAAGATAATACATACCAAGTTCACCGTAAACAACCAATTAAATATAACGATGTAGATGTCTTTCAAGATTAAATTGTTTTTATTCTGGTCACTACAAAGTAAAACTGACAAAAACTATTGTATAAGAAAGATATGTATTTTTTTCGACTTAAATTTCTAAGCAGGCTTAGTAGATACCAAAGGAGACATATGTTGGTGTATGCCACAAAGATCTGTTCTGCTATAAAGTTTATCCCACACATGAAGGCCCAAGTCAATCATGTAAAGCAATTTGATGACTAGAACAGGGAACTCTCCAAGTAAGAAAGAATCAAGGGAATGAATTCAACTGATGAGACTGTGGTTGAGAAGTGAAATCAATACATTCACCTATTTAGAGTTCATTTCCCCATCTGTGTGCGATGTCCTTCCTTCACAGCATAAGACAGCTTCAAAGCAGGCTACTGAAGTAGAAAACTTGATTCTGATTTCTGTTTGCTTGCATAGTTGGGTTATAATGAACTAGCAATTTAAACTCCCAGCTTTCCATGGATGAAGCAAGGGCAAACATTTCAGTCTTGCAAGTTACTCTTAAGAGAATACTTCTAGTAGTTAATTCCTGACCGATAGGAAATGTTCTATAAATGGTAGTTATGAATTTTAGTTCTTTTAAAATAGATTAGTACCATTACTTTCAGAACCTGACACATTCTTATATAGTCTCACATCTAGTAAGGTTTATTAATTATCCACAATATAAGTGAGTCCTGTTTATTGATAACTGATGAAAGAAATGTGTATATTTAATTAAATATAAATGTAAAAACAGTAGCAGAGATAAAGAAAATGAAAACAAAACACATACAAAAGAAACACATACAAAAGTGTCAAAAAGCTGTGCAAATTTATGTGATTTCATAAAATATATGAAACAGGATTTTGATATGAATATTTTTATTAATCAAGAATCATTGTGCTCACTGTGTAACACCTGACAGATGTTAGTCCTCTGCTTTCTCTGTGGCCTATGCTGTTGGAAAAGTAATCTGAGACATTTACTGAAGATATAAAAATAACTACAAAATAAACAATTGTGGAGAAAATGTCTAATGTGATAACTGAACTCGGGTCTTCTGCAAGAACAGTAAGGCCTCTACTCCAGGGATTCATATTTCTAGGCCCATATTCTCTTCCTCATTACAATAAAGATTGAGTTGGAGGCCTGTTCCATGGTGGATAACATATCCCTGGCTACTGTTTATTTGTTCAAAAACCTGTGACTGGGCAAGGCATGTGCAAAATAAGATCCTGTCTTGTGTCTTGACTAAATGAATATCTTGTTCAATGGCCTTCTAAATATGCATGCTTATACCTATTGATTAGCGCAGTTCTTAGCAGGAAGCAGAAATCTGTTTTGCAGAGAGTAATAGTTAATACAGAGAAGGGTATCTGCTAAAAGTGAAGAGAAGAATTGTTGATGGTATCTCTATTACTATTATCACTGACCACTTAGAAGTCTAGGGATCATCTCAGAAGAGATGGAAGGAAGAATTTAAAACTCAGGGTTTGGGCGAGAGTGTCATGGAATGCTGACATCCAGGTACCATTGCCACTGCAGCAGGAATGTACAACTACATACAGCTGTGCAAGATCTTGTTCTTGAGCTTTCTAACATGGACAGAGAAGTAGCAGGGATGACCCTATATAAGTAACTTTTCTGTTATGTGGTAAAAATGATACACAGTTGAAGAAACTTGAGAAAGAAAGTACGTGTTTTGTTTTGTTTTGTTTGTTTGTTTCTTTGTTCTACTTTTGTGCCAAGATGCACAGACAAGAATCCATCATGACAGGTTAGCACAGCAACAAGAAGCAAGCACAGCAACAAGAAGCAAGCACGGCCACAGAACAGAAAGTTAAGAGCTTCCATTTTTAACTCAAGCATGAAACCGAGAGAACATACTAGATATGGCTTGGAGATTTTAATACTCAATGGTGTGTTTCCTTTGACAATGCTACATCACATTTACATCCCCAAATAGTGGCAGGAACTGGGGACCAAATGTTAAAATGTCTCATATCATGGAGGCTATTTCTTGTTCAAACCACCAAAGGTACATTCTATTCTTGAGGGGCCAATGATGGTCAACAAAGACTGTAATAGGGAGTACAATGTTCTCTAATGGAGTAGCCATTGGGAAACTGGGTAGAAGAAGAAAGTGTTTAGAGAGGATTTAATGGGGGTTATCAGAGGCTAACAAGGGGTGAATATTATCATAATGCATTAAATGTGTGAAACTGTCAAAATACAAAAAAGAGAGTTACTTTCAAACCATTGGACAATTTAAAACATTTAGAAGGAAAGATATTTGAAATTTAAAAACAATGTGGGAAAGACCAGGAGGCCTCAACCCTACATGAAGGACTGACTGTAGGCACCTAAGGAAGGCTGGAAGTTGAAGAAACAGTGCTCCCCAAAGAAGAGCCATTCAATACCAAAGGTAGTCCTGAAAACAGGCATACAAGTAACATACCGACTGAGAAGATTCTACTTAGAAATATGTGTGTATTTGTACATATATATCTACATATGTGTATATAACTAGAAATAATTCGAAAGTGGTTATGAATTTGAAAGAGAGCAGAAAGTGGTATATAGGAACATTTTAAAGAAGAAAATTATGTAATTATCTTATCATCTCAAAAAGGAAATAACTTTTAAAATCACAATCAGACAAGATGCAGATGTGTGGGGACCGGTCCCAGTGGATACATCTACAAATACATGCATGCCTAAGACTTGGGAAAGATTGTGGAAGAGGAGGCAGAAAGGTTGTGAGAGCCGAACATAGAGGATTTTGCTGGGAGATTGCATCTCCTCGTACTGATAGAAGCTACACCCATAAAGTCTCGCTAATATAACTTTTCAAACATGAGTTGAACATGGACTAAACCAATGGACATGCCACAGTGTGCTGGTAAAAGTGCACAAAGCCTCCACCCTATATAAAGAATTATAGGTTAACTGCAGACAGCTAGGAGTAGGAGTTGTGCTCTTTCCGTGGGAATTTTTGTGAGTGTGTGCAATTGGTTTTTTAGAGAAAAATGGTCAGTCTTGTAAACAAGCCTACAAGAGACATTGATTGATGCTTTAGGTTGATTATATTATATTTAGAAATATATGTATGTACATATATGCATGTAATAAAATTAATACAAAAAGAACCCATGAATTTAAAATAGAGCATAGAGGAGTATGTAGGAGGGTTTGGTGTGTGGAAAGGGAAGAAGAAATGTTGTGATTTCTGTTTTCTTTTTTAAAAATTTAAGATTTGTAAATTGGCAGAAGAAAGGAAGAAAAAGAAAAATGAGTACAAGTAAGCCATATTCACTAATCATCTTGAGATTTAAAAAGTAGTCCTTTCTTCTTAGAAATAAAATCATCTTCATTTCTAGAGCAGAAGGAGGGAGAACATGAGCAAGGAAGTCAAGACCGCAAGGGGGGCACCCACCCACTGAGACGGTGGGGCTGATCTAATGGGAGCTCACCAAGGCCAGCTGGACTGGAACTGAAAAAGCATGGGATAAAACCGGACTCTCTGAACATGGTGGACAATGAGGGCTGCTGAGAAGCCAAGGACAATGGCACTGGTTTTTGATCCTACTGCATGTACTGGCTTTGTGGGAGCCTAGCCTGTTTGGATGCTCACCTTCCTAGACCTGGATGGAGGGGGGAGGACCTTGGACTGCCCACAGGGAAGGGAACCCTGACTGCTCTTTGGACTAGAAAGGGAGGGGGAGGGGAGTGGGGGCCTGTGGAGTTGGGGGAGGGGGAGGGAAAAGGGAGGCGGGGAGGAGGCGGAAAATTTTAATTAAAAAAAAAGAATTTTAATTTTATCTCTATTTTATTTAAAAATTAAAATAGTAAATCCCTGTGACACTGGCTCAGTGATTAAGAGCACTGTCTGTTCTTTCGTTGATGCTTATGTTGTGTGTGTGTGTGTGTGTTTGGTTTTTTTTTTGTTTATTTTTTCAAAATAGAATCTCACTATGTAGCACTGGCTATTCTGGAACTCTCTGCATAGACCAGGCTAGCCTTCAACTCACAGAGATCCATCTGCCTCTGCCTCTCTTGTGGTGAGATAAAATGAGTGAACCACTTTGCATGACACACTGGGTATTCTCCAGAGGGTGTAGGTTGAGATCTTAATACTTGGTGGAGATTCTCCAATATCTGTAACTCCAGTTCCTGGGACTCCAATAACATTTTCTGACGTCTGTGGGTACTACATGTACATGGTAGATTTACATACATGTAGACAAAATACTCATACACATAAAAATCAATCTCAAGTAATAAAAATAAGATTTCTAAATGGTTCTTGACTTGTTAATAAATGAAATGTTAAGACATATTAGGAAGTATTTTTTTCATGAGATTAATAATATATTTTTTTAATTTTTTTATTTTCCAGACAGGGTTTCTCCGTAGCTTTTGGTTACCATCCTGGAACTAGCTCTTGTAGACCAGGCTGGCCTCGAACTCACAGAGATCCGCCTGCCTCTGCCTCCCGAGTGCTGGGATTAAAGGTGTGCGCCACCACCGCCCGGCTGAGATTAATAATTTATTAAATGGATTAGTTATTGAGCAGGTAACCACTTGAATATTATTATAAATTGTTCTGGAGCTCATGTAAACACTAGGCAAAGGAACTAGAATTTGTCTGTGGAATGAGACAGAGATCTCCCAGAGTACATGAACTAAAGGAAGTTGGAAATTTTAAAAACTTGTGACTGTATAGATAAATAACAATGTGTAAAAAACAGTATTGAAAATAAGGGGAAATTTCTAATATTTCCGAGTAACTTTGTGATGAGTATTATTATTTTCAATTTTATCTCACATCTATGCTCAGAACAGCATGGAAATAGTGAAACATATATGTCAGTAGGAGAGTTAACATCTCTTTAGAAGAGCTGTACCACTGCTGTACTCTGCTGTTAGACTTTGTTCTTTTTTTTTTGTTTTTTGGATTTTTTGAGACAGGGTTTCTCCGTAGCTTTTGGTTCCTGTCCTGGAAGTAGCTCTTGTAGACCAGGCTAGCCTCGAACTCACAGAGATCCGCCTGCCTCTGCCTCCCGAGTGCTGGGATTAAAGGCGTGCGCCACCACCACCCGGCTTAGACTTTGTTCTTTAAAATATTATATTTTATGTAACTTTTTTTCAAGAAAAAAAAAGAACTGCATACATAAATGCATACAGTGACATACAACAAACCCTCAATAATTCTCATTATTGTTATGATGTTCATTCTCCTGTTTGGGACTCGGCACATTTGCTCATGATATTTGTGAGTGGCTTCTTTTTAACACTTCAAAATAACCAACTGATAATGATGTATTTTATGCAGTGACTGACAAGTGACAGGCATCAGTATGAGTTGGACAATGCAGAAAGATAATTGTCGCTGAAAATCTTTCTTTGGAGGGTTTCAACGCAGTGTGATAAAATCTAATCCTTCTTAGAGGGGAGGGTAAAGGGGAGTTTCAGGGAACAAATGACATGAAAGGGAAAATGGAATGACAAAAACCATTTCGGCTGGTAAGTGAGAGGTAAATATAGAAGGAGAGAGGAGGATCAGAACAATAAGGATGCCTCATAAAGTCATAGGGAAGCTTACTATTAACTGTTTATCTAAAAACAAACCTATAATAATGTCAAATGATACACCCGTTAAGTTTTCACCAACATTGATAACATACGTGAGATGAAGAAGGATGACACCTATGAACATGTAAAACTACATGGGGAAAAGCCAGTGAAGCCTCCTCAAAACTATTCAAAGAATTATAGGTGACTGATAAAAGGTGGGAGCAGTAGACGTGGTGTTATCCAGGGAGGACCACACCCATTGGTTGCCCAGTGTGCAATCTTCAACTATAAAACCATATGCAAGTGACATTATACAGACTGAACTGGTTATATTTACAAATACATTTGTATATACATATATGCATAAAATATACTCTCCACATATACAAGTAAATAACCAGTAGCAGACCATGAAGAAAGTGACCACAGAATTGTACGAGAGGAAGGAAAGGAATGTGGGAAAATTTAGAGGGAGAAAAAAGAAAGGGAGAAATGCAAATAAATTATAATTTCAAAAACCAAACCCTAACATGCCTATGTGCTTAAGGATCCCTAATGCACAGGGCCTTTTAACTCCTGTTTTCTGCCAATATTCATTGCATTTATTATTTCCATATATAAGATTAACTTAAGAAAATATGTTTAGGCAACCAAGACTACATTTCCAACCTTAAAGGCTGATTTTGCTTTTATGTCTCAAAAGAATTGGGACATGCGCAAAAACAACAATATGTATATGAACAGATTTCCCTAGTTTTATTCACGAGTTAAATGAAAATTAATGGCAAACAAATAACAAAATTATGTCTGTCTTTTAAGTAATGCCAACAATTTATGACCCCACTTGGAGGGCATGTTCTATTTAGAACATGGAAAGAGAACAGAGTTCAACAGATAGTGAAATATATTATTTACATCAGAAGCTATTAATTGGGGTTTAATCACTTTATTTTTAAAAATATTGAACAGAAAGCTGGTTTGTTTGTTTGCCTTGTAAGGAAAAGCACAGGCAGTAATACAAATAGCTGATGGCATTCTTATGGTCTGAAGATAGTTTCTTCTAATTGTGAGTATGAAATGCAAACAGTGAGTCCCAGAGAAGCATATTTTTTTAAAGATGTTTCCTTGCATTTTTAGGAAGAGTGACGAAAAGTTTTACGTTACTAATCATATCATATTTACTTAAAGTTAGCTTTCAGGCTTTTTAAAGTTCCGTAAGCAATTTCTATGACTATCCTTATGAATGTAATAAGGAGGAGACAAAAACCAAATATTATATGAAACAGCAGAAGTTACGTGTCAGGAGAACTCCAAGACTGTCATTTATCACTTACATAATTTTTTTTTTTGCATGGAACCATGAATCTGCTCCCAGCTTAAATACATGACCATGTTTACTTAGAGTCCATATTAAATTTTTACATATCAGTCAAGCTAATATCAAAATGAATTAAAGACTTTTATGAACATTTCAATGTTTTGGACAGAGGCTGTTTGATACCTTTATCTGATTCTAGGCTACGAAATGCTTCACAGTAATGGACTTATCTGTGCTAGCTTTAGGTTCTAAGGAATAGCAACTCAGGTTTCCAGAGTAAGAAGGGTTAGAGAAAAGCCTACATGGGTGCTCTGAACAAGGGCCCCTCTCTGTATTTCTCTACCCAATAATCCGTGTGTGAGAAGAGTGTGGGGAGGGGCCCCAGCCAGGAAATTAGACATCTTATCTTCAGGTTTGCTAAATAAGGACCAATAAGCTCGGCCCGCTACACGCCGTGATAACTGCCTTTACAAATGAAATTCTGACTTCTTCGCAGCTCAGCTAAAGGAAGACACTATCAGTAGACCTGCTTTTCCGTGCAATATGAGGGATAGTAAAAGATTTCAGCATCTGACAGGGGAAAATTAAACAACTGATAAAGGATCTTTGAAATGTCCTCTCCATGCAAGGTGACATTTTTATGTTGATTTGCCTTTTTATTACTGTTTACTCACATTTCAGGCTCACTAAACAGAAAACACATGAAGGGAAGGGAAAAGTCAAACATCAAAAAAAAAAAAAAAAAAAAAAAAAAAAAAAACAGGGAAAATCCCTGACTCGGAGTTCCTTGCTTTAAAGGAAAATGCTGCTTGCTGACCTGACCGCTTGCTTGCTTGCTTTGTTAAGATTTTGAAGTCATTAGGAGACATGTTATCATACTAATATCCCCAGAAATCACTAAGGGATGGAAGACTTTCTAAACATCCTCAAGTTCTCCTTCCAAAATTAACAAAATTAGAAGATGCACAGCAGTTCTTTCCAAAAGTAAACAGCATTTTTCTGTGCCTCCAAGTTTACTTTGCAGCTACGTAGAAGGTCAGGAAAGTGAGAAACATCATATAAATCAACAAAGTGAGAATAACTCTCTAAAACTTTAATTTTAACATTTTAACTAATATTAACAATTTAATTCTAGAAGTAGGATAAATAAATATTTAGTTTTTTTAAATGTTAAAATTTTAGGGTTTTTTCTTTTGCTTCAAAGTAATATTAAAAAAGAACATTACACCTCAGTTGTAATAATCTATTTTTAGGATAAGAAAAAGTTCAAAATTATGACAAAATTGAGCTATTACAATCAAATAAAGTTTTTAGTTTTCTTCCAGCTTAGAGATTACTTAGGTTATGTGCTTATGTTGTAAATAACCTTGTTAAATGTCTAGATTAAGGTAATTTCTTTTCATCTTAATAAGCAGTGAAAAAAGAAGCTAAAATCACTTTGGAAAAGATAGTAATTGTCTGAATTTACTTTTAGAACAGCCATTAAAATGATAGGATCATGTTCAGATTCTTTAAAATTATAAGTATAGATATTTTATTTGATCCATGTTAGTATTTATGATACATACTGGACATTTAGAAAATGCCACTTACCAAAGTTTTATTATTTTGCTGTAACATTCACAGACTATAACAAGACACTGATTGAAACTTGGATAATCAAACTTTCGGTAGGATTCTCATTGATTTTGCACTTGTGTACCTTAAATATATAGCAAAGAAATTTAATTTCAAGTTACATGTAGGATGTTTATGATCCATTTCCTTGCCAAAAAGTTTTCTTGCAATGATTTCTAATTAAATTCTGGAACAGATTTCTTATTTGTAATCTGTTAAGAAACCAAAATGAAAAAAATAGTAATTGTGATTATTTGGAATTTGATCAATTTGTATAAAATAATGAGGTAAGACTTAGCAAAACTCACAAACCAAGCAATGCAGCAACTGTGCTTTTGCTAAGGATGCTTGAAATTCCATCAGAAAGTGAACTGCAAAAAATAAAGGCAAGTAAGTGCCTTGTAGCTTTTCATACCATGCTTTGGGTGTTGATTATATATTACATAATAGCAATTTATAATGAGTCCTTAGAATACTTCGCTTATTTGTGCAAATAAGTGGCCTTATAGTTTTGAGAAGTTCCACAAATAAACAAATCTTAATGATAAACAATTATTTTTTATGAATGCTGAACAATGAATAAAAAGGCAATTTTTAAATGTTTGGAATAATAGTTTAATACTGTCTCTCAAGTTGGCTGATCCAAAATCAAAACAAAAAGTCACTTATCTGAAAATACTTCTAGTTTGCCCAGGAGTTTCTTCATTTAGAGTAAAAATTTTGTACCAATTTGGGAAAGTATTAAAATGCTTACTGGATTATTAAAGTAATTCTCTAAATAATGAATGCACTTGTTTTATTTGATAAACTCATTTTCTGAAATTTCATGAGTAAATAAACAAGAGTAATGACTTTTTTTTGTAAACTTCGTTGAAGTAAAAACTTAATAAATAGGTCCAGTAAGATGGTTTAGCAGGGTAAAGCTCTTGAAGCCAGGCCTGTCAATTTGAACTCAGTTCCTGGGACCCACATGGTAGAAAGTTCTTCCTATGCTTCTGTGACTCAGTCAAATACACACACTATATGTAAATAAAAAACTATTTAGAATTCTTTCTCTATTTCTATAATTTAATTTTATTCAGTTGTTTTATTACTCCACCTAAGATTTCAAATATGCTATGAGATAATACTCTAGAACACTGTTAACATTTGTTACTCATATTTGTTTAATAAAATGTTGATTGGTTGGTAACCAGGCAGGAAGTATGGGTGGGGTGATCAGACATGGAGAATCCTGGGAAGAGTAAAGGCAGAGAATCAGTTGTCATTCACATGCAGAGGAAGCAAGATAAGAATGCCTTACTGAGAAAAGGTACCACATGGCTAAACATAGATAAAAATTACTAGTTAACTTTGGTTGTAGTTAGTAATAAGTATGAGCAATAAGCTAAACAGTTTATAATTAATATAATCCTTTGTGGGTTTCTTTGGGAGTAAACAGCTTGGGACCAGGCCGGACAGAAATTTTTGTCTCCACAAATACTGTAAGGATAGGTATGCAGAAAATGGATATCATTTTCTTGTTCCTGATTTTAGTGGAAATGTTTTGCATTCCTCTCCATTTAGGGTATTATTGCCTGTGGGTTGCTATAAATTGCTTTTATTGTGTTCAGGTGTTTCCCTTGTATCTCTCATTTCCTCAGGACTTTCATCATGAAGTAATGTTCAATTTTGTCAATGGCATTTTCTGCATCTAATAAGATTACCATGTGGTTTTTATCTGTTAGTCTTGTTTATGTGGTTGGTTATATTTTGGTTTTGTCAACAATATCCCTCAAATTATTCCACAAAATGAACATTCAATGGACTCTTTCACCCTTCTCTAAAATTACAAGCATAATCATCATGATATGCATCTCATAAGACAGTATCATTTCTGGTACTTTAAATAAATGCTGTGCTCCCAGGCATTGCCCTTTTAGTCATTCCACACTGACGGTTCCTAACTAACTATGAGAGAATATAGAGGATTGAAATAATACTAAGGTTAACAATCTAATTGAATTTTAGGATGAAACACTTGGTGTTGCTGTCAGTTTCATTATTTCAATATAATAGTGACAGGAGACCAAAACTCTAAAATGTACTTGCTTGTGATGTTTTTTATTCCTCCAAGGAAAGCAGTTACTTCTAGGACAAGCGTTTTGTTAGTGAGGTCTTAGAAAGCAAGACACATAAAGGAAAGCATTGAAAGTCCTGCTTCCTTCCTTTAGAAGAGTTATAAGGAAGGAGAAGATTGTAGAGAAGATATTTCAGAGGGTGTGAACTGGAAGAGGAATGTGAACACTCCATAATTCCTACAGTACGTCATGTTTTTTATCAACTGCAGGTACCATGCAAAGATTGAGAACCTTTACTAGAGTTGCAATTGAGCTCAGGTACTGTATTCTCCACCACAACAGCCTTTCTATCTGTAATGTTGGTAAATAACAAAAGTCATTCCAGAAGACCAGACTACACTCCTTTGAGTGTCAGAGGAAATACAACATCCAGACAGAGTGAACGTGACTTCTGATGGTAAGATAGTGCCTTTAAGACAAAATCTGAGGATCTAATATTTTCCATGGCTTTGATACTAAGCCTCTGGAAGAAAGAGTTCCTTAGATTTTAAGATAATGAAGAACACAAGCTATTAAACTCTTCACATCAACTCTCTACGGGAGCAATGTACAATAATAATCTCCCAAAATTTCTGGAGCTTTTAGAAGCATAAGCAAGACTACTTACTTAATAACCACACAAATATATTAAACCTAACATAAATTTTCAGTATTCGTACCTTCCTTATCAAAAAACTCTCAATTTTTTAATTAAATATTATTTTATGATCAAAACAGACTTGTTATGTTTCAACATTCCTAAATATTTCTTGTCCTTAAAAAAAACAGGACTGTCAAGTCAATAAGATAACTGAAGAGTTTAAATTATTATGGGCAGTTATTGATATTTCTTTATAATCATTGCACTGCAAATCACTTCACATTCTTGATTATTGCATAGTTGTACATATTTTAACGCTACAATTTAGAATTTAAATGTTTAGAATATATATTCTAAGTGGAGATATAATTAAATTGATATGCCTCTATAATGCACACATGGCTTTAAGAAAAAAGAATGAAAAAGATAATTTTCTCCATCGCTGTTTTATAAACACTTTTCACAAGCACAGCTGTTATTTTTATTTTCGTCAATTCCTGGTTTGATTCTATCTTTTGAACTTGCATGTTCTATGGCCCGTAGTGATATTCATTGATGGATGCTCTTGGTATTCAGAAAAATGCTTTTCTCTGCCTCTTTACTGTAAAGTTCAACAATGACAACTAGAGATTAGTATGTATGCACCCATTCAGTTATAGATTTCAAGAAATACTCCTTTTGAAAGGTTTTGGAGAACAAAGTAAAAATCTCTTATAACTTAGTTTTGAAATTAACTCTTTGATTTTCAACAATAACAGTATATATCTAGCTAATAGAAGCTCAAAATATGCATTATATTCATAAATACATTGAAAATCTTAATGACACCTATAGTAAATAGAAGAACTCACATTAACATGTACAAATTCCCAACATGTATCTACAATCATAAAGATTGTGTTTCTATCTAATTATTTTTGGATATTATTGAGTGCACATTTTAGTGAATTTCAATTAGAGCAACATTAAGAGGAAACAATAATATTTTAAATGTATTTTTTCTTTTTTGTGGGAAAATGGCTTATATGTTTCCATGATTAAGGGAGGTTGATAGAAGGGTAAAGCAAGGGGAAAGCGGGGTGGTCAGATGTAATGAGTACTAAAACTTTGCAAAGCACTAAAGCTAATCAACATGCTTAATAGCAGAAACTTTTGCCTTATTTAAAAGAATACATAATCAAAAAAAGATATGGCAATGGAAATAATATAGTCATGAAATGATTAATTCTATTTCAAATAGTCTCATCTTGTTTTAATATGTGAAAAGCATGATTTATCCATGATTTGAAGCATTATGCTCATAACTGCTTCCTGACATTAGAAATTTATTTTTAATGTCAACAAAATAACATGCTATTGCTTTAAGATAAGCTGTATATACTAAAGTTTTTATATAATTCATTCTTCTCTCATATATCAAGTGCTTATTTATACTATGAATACATGGGATAATATAATTGGAAAATATTTCCAATTAGATTCTGTATTATGGCCCTAACGGGGATGCATTTCAGCTAATATAAAAGTATACCTGGTACATTTTAGCATGCATTAGAGGTTTTAATCAGGTAATCTACACAGCATCTGGACATCTAAGCAGAGGCAAAGTCTGCCATAACAAAGGCACTGTAACAGTTCACCTTCAGTGAAGAACAATAATGCATTATTAAATTCACTTTCCTGCCCAGTGGTTACACTTAGCTGACCACAGCAAATTTGCTCTCTGCCTGGTCCTCACAACTTGGCAGAAAAATAGATTCTGTCACATTTAACGGGTTTAGAAAATGACAGGATGCCTCTTCTGTTTTAACTATAAACCATAATCTTTCAAAAGTAAATATAATTACAAGTGCTTTTGGTCTTGTCATTCCAAGGAGAGATTTTAGATGTGGATTATCATAGAACCATACATCACCATAACTACCACTAATGAATGGACCTGATACTATTGTTTCAATTTCCTAGATTCCTTATGGAATCCTCATCATATTTAAAAACCCAATTCTCATAATCTAATAAAGATCTCTGATAATGCATAGAGAATAATGGACATCATAGCTACCTGAAGGTTTATTACAATTGAGTTTACATTATACAATTAGTGCAATTGTTCTAGCACAAAAATGTCATATTTAATGAATTGGACCAAAGCTTCTAGAATATTGCCCGAATAAAAATCTGAGGAAACTATACAGCCATTGATTAATCACTCAAATTTAAAATTATATCATGAGTTATCTGTTAATACTATCATTCTCTTCCTGTACATATGCATAGGTGTTTTTACCATATCAGTCGTACAGATTATAACATGTTTCCTATCTTAAACATATGAAATGTGGAAGCTCCTGAGAGGTAACATTTTTAATTAGCTTTCTCACTTTCCCCATCATAGTTTTAAATAAGAAGTCCAAATGATGACGGTATTACTTATGAATAATCAAGTTCACTGATTAAATTAAAAGGAAAATGACTGCAAAGGGTACCATAGAAACTTCAATTTAGAATGTTTTCTTCCTACGCGGAAATAATTTACAAGGGAAGACTCTTTCCTTACTTAACAATGAGTATCAATTACACAAGGAAGTGTTTTTACAATCTTAATATTTGCCCATAGGTTACTTTATTTTTTTAAATTTATTTAACTATGTGTTGCTGTGAAGGTATCAGATCCCTTGGAGCTGGAGTTATATATAGTTGTGAGCAGCATGTGGGTGCTGGGAATTGAACTCGGGTCCTCTGGAAGAACAACCAGTGCTCTTAACCACTGAGCCATCTCTCCAGCCCCAGGTTTTACTTTATTTAACAGGGGTTTTGCATGATGATGATGTAGGAGATAGAAAAAAAGTTTTGGTATTTAATTATTCAAATAAACAATCTAATACCTTCAATGAGAAGCAAATCCTGGAAAGTAACATAAAAATGCATTTTTTATTTGAAACCTAAGTGCATTTATTTCATTTCATGAAGCATGTGCACATTGCAATTTGGATTTACATCATTCTCTATATCACATTCAATATGTGTGTGAGTTTACCTTGTTTATAAGGTTTTATAAATTTTGATGGTAATGTGATAATCATCATAAAACAAAAGTCTTCTGAAATAATTAAATGAAAAAGTGAAATTTTCCTGACATTTCATTGACATTTTTATATGGTGTTAAGAGTCAATGTTTTTTGTCTCTAAAGATGTCCTGTGGTATTTGCAAGGGAATTGGTTTCAATAATTTTGATTCTAGAAGTTCTATAAATTAGCTACTATAGAATTCTACAGAGCTTTTAAAACATGTGATGTCCCTTAGATTGCCATCTTCTTTAAAATCTACTGATATTTATGGCAAAATCATCTTTGCCCAGGCATATTTTCAGCATTAAAACTTTAAAATTATTAATCAACTATCAAAGCGTGTTTTCATATAGGGAAAGAATTTGAGCTGAAGGAGAGAAAATAAGTCTTATTTTTATATCATTGTTATTAATTTGTATATGCCATAAGTTTTTATATTTGGTGGGATTCTTGGTTTCTGGCTATATAAAACCAATGGAAAGAAAAAGGTATCTTTGGAGTTTATATTTCTTTTGTTAATATCATTATCATCATTTTTATATATAGTTCTTAAATATT
This sequence comes from Chionomys nivalis, assembly GCF_950005125.1. Lineage (NCBI taxonomy): Eukaryota > Metazoa > Chordata > Mammalia > Rodentia > Cricetidae > Chionomys > Chionomys nivalis. The sequence continues at coordinate 21,401,127 of NC_080097.1, read as the reverse complement.
TCTTATGAACTTAACATAGTTCATAAATTGTTTTTTCTTTTGTGCCTTGTCTAAACCAAAGTCAAGAATACATTGCGAGTTTTACTGGAACTCAATGGATTAAAAAAATGTAAAGACACAAAGTTGGGTGAGTGTTGGTGGTAGAACCGAAAAAGGATGAAGTGACATGGATATATTCTAAACACAATACATGAAATTTTCAAATTTCCACCTTTCCTGATGGCATGCTTTTTAGATGAACACAGTAGGTAACATAAACAATGTAGAAAGCAAATATGCATTGCTTAAATTAACCATCTCCCTTCATGAGATAATACTACAAAAAATGTATATTATTATGCACTTAAATAATTTCCCCTCCATTACAACAGTTAGAGATAAGTCATTTTCCTTTTCTTTTCTTTTTTTTTTTTTTTTGTTTTTGTTTTTGTTTTTTTTGGTTTTTCGAGACAGGGTTTCTCTGTGGCTTTGGAGCCCGTCCTGGAACTAGCTCTGTAGACCAGGCTGGTCTCGAACTCACAGAGATCCGCCTGCCTCTGCCTCCCGAGTGCTGGGATTAAAGGCGTGCGCCACCACGCCCGGCTCCTTTTCTTTTCTTATCTGTATAGAATAGTGAAATTCATCCTTAGGTATAGGGTAAACTGACTATATTCACAATACCTCCCTAAGGAGAACTCTTTTGTCTCTGACTTAATAATAAATTAAAAAATTTTTTTCCTAGATATATCCCAGTGTTTTCATTAAAATAGGAACTGTATATATTTTCTCAGACAAATTAAAGGTATTGAACTCTATGTATGGAGTGGGCCTTAGAGAAAAAGAACAAAATATTTCTATGTACTTGTCATGTTGGAGGAGAACTTACAACCAGCAATTCAATAACCAGTCAACATGATCACTAAGTAAATTCTAAACATTTGTCCCTATAAGCGCAATCTTTGCTCCTCATCAAGGAAACTTCTCTTTGCAGGAGACCATCAGAGATGAAAATACATAGTTATGATTCCCAGTCCCAGTGACTAAAAACTCAGAACATTGCAGAAAAGCGGTCATAAATACTGTAAGAGTCAGAGAATCAGGGAGTGTGCTATGAACCTGTGTCCCCTAGAAACATCAGAAGCTACCCCAATAAGGTCTCGGCAACATGACTATCAAGTGTGAATTGATTGAGAACACCTACAATGGATATGTCAATGCGTGCTGTAGGATAATGCTCTTGTACACTGTAAAGATTTGTCATTAGTACAGGTTTAACAAAATGCTGTCTGGCGAGTAGCCAGGCAGGAAATATAAACAGGGCAACTAGATGAGAAGAAGTCTAAGAAGAGGAAAGGCAGAGACACAGTCAGAAGCCATGCAAAGGGGAAGCAAGATGAGACTTCTTATTGAGAAAAGGTACCAAGCCACATGGCTAGCAAAACAAAGATAAGAATTACAGGTTCATTTAAGTTACAATAGCTAGTTAGTAATAAGCCTGAGCAATAGGTCAAACAGTTTATAATTACTGTAAGCCTCATTCATTCATTGAGACTGAATGAATGGCAGTGGGACCGGCGGGGGGTGGGAGGGGAAGCAAAAACGTCAGTCTACATGTGGAAAAAAAAACATCCATGAGTCCTCAACCTTAAAGAACTATAGGCAACTGAGGAAAATTGGGAGACAGAGTTAGTCTTCTTTAGGGAAGAACACAGTAATTGGATGTCTAATACCAAATTGTCAGCCTGGAAAACACATGTACAAGTAGCATTCCAACAAGAGATTTATACACACACACGTATGTATGTAACAACCTTCAACAAAAGAAGAGGTCATGACTTTGAATGGCAGCAAAGATGGGCATGTTGGAGAGTTTGGAGGGAAGAGATGGAAGGGGGATGGTGTAATTTTAATATAAACTTAAAAAACCAGGAAAACAGGAAATTTGAAAATTAACTCCTGAGGCAAATGGTTACCTTTAAATAAAGAATATATTTTACGTGACTAGGGAAAATGGTACTCTTAAAAATTTTTTATATATAGTTATCTTTTCACTTATTATTAGATACTACATTGAAAATTTTTTAATTAACGTCTTAAAACTGCTATGATTTAGATATTTCAATTAAATTTAATTTTTAAATTTTTATCAAGGAGGTTGGTACATGGAAGGAAAAAGGAAATGAACTGAGGAGATGAACAAAAATGGAAAAATATGTTTTGTCTTACAAGCAATAACATTATTAAAACATTGCTAAACATCATTCACAGTGACTTTACATACATGTAAGGGGAAGTATCTATGAAACTACTTCATATCTTTCTTCAGATGTTTGCTGATGTGTTCTCGGTGCTTCCACTCGCATAAAAAGACAGATGAAAAGTCATATCATTCAATCTTTACTCAACACACTTTACTGCACCACTCTAGAGTAGGTACTAGTGACTTTACCACATGTACACTACAGTGATACGTTATGAGTGCTATCGTCCCCGTCAGATTCACTGCTAAGTTTCTCTGACCTTCTGACTTCAAAACATTCCAGTGGCCTTTGAATTAAGCTGTTGTTTGAAACCTTAACAAATAGTTCACAGGGAGCATTAAAATGTGACAGTGTGGTTTCTATACTAACCTATATACGGACACTCAGAATTACCTCATTGCTTTGGACTATCTGTGTATGAAATACAAAACATCTATAGCACACCTATAGAGACGGAGATGTACTCCATTTAAGGTGCCATTAGTCAGGTTAATTTTTAAACATATAAAACCTGAAGTTTTAGGGAGTTTAAAGACTTCCTAAGTTCACATCTTAAGTCAGGAGTCACCAAGAATGGAAGAATGATTCTAAGGCTTTGTTATTTACATCTGTGCTTGAGCACTTCCCAGATGGGCACTTATGACATAGATACACATAAAATCATTTCATAAACTCAGCTAAAGTCACAATCTTAGATTATTTGCTCATTGTAGGGTGTATAATAAATAATGATTATACTTAAGAAGAGCAAGAAAATATATAGCAAATTGCTAGACTATATGATAATTATGTACTTACAGTAAGTAGAGTTATTCCTTTACTAATTAATATATCTGTAACTTGTTCTAAATTAATAATGAATACAAAAATAATAAGCCACAGAATTATATTTCTTATTTTTATGCTAAGTATATATATATATATATATTGAAAAGTTACATTAAAAGAAAGAAATGAACCTTCAAAGTATTTAGTTATTAGCGATCTATTTTATAAAAGTAAATATTGAAAATGTAATAAAACATACAATAATTTAAATTTGTCTTATTCCAAATGATAAAAATATACTTGTGTCAATATATATCTAGAATATGTAGTCGTCTTGAGTTTTTCAAAGTATCTTGACCCAGTCTTCACATATGTACAAATGAAACCAGGTAAAAAACTTGATTCTTTCATTATTAAGAGAACCTGCAACATCCATTACTTTTAAACAGTAAGACACTACAGTTGGTAATAAGGGCAGAGAAGCATTCTATCACTACCAAACTTAGAAAAGAACAAAATTGTATAGAAGTCATAAATGTCCATCATTTTTAGTCACTTAGCACATACTTGTGATTAGAAGAGAAGTGCCCTCCATGAGGTGCCCTTCCTAGGCTTGTAGCTTATGATGTTGATGTTGATAAGACGCTCTACTTCTTTTTAACTTGACCCCACATGTCAAATATGAGATTACTTTTCTAAACTTTACATATGAGTGTGAAAATTTAATATTGACAGAAACTTTGTGATTTCTATTTTGGGACGAGATTAAAGGGCAGCATAATCTTCTGTTATGTTACTTAAACAATAAGCAAAACCATCTGTTTGGAAGAATTCAAAAGTATATATAGCATTTGTTTCTAAAGTTTAATCACCTCTTAGGTAGGTATACACAATTACTTTAAAAAGCATCTCCATACACAATATATTGCGTATAATTAACTCAATGAACTATAAAGATTATGAAGATTAAATAAGAAGGAGGAAATATCATTAAAAACCTCTGTTATGGTCTAAAAGTTAACTAAACAAAGTGATCTAGCGAACAATCCTAATTAAAATGCCTGATACAAACAAAGCTTAGACAAAAAGCACTAAAAACAATTGAACACTTATTTTATTAATCTAATGAATCATGTATCATATCATTACAACTT